>NC_092649.1:22159331-22328426 GCF_032118995.1 Asterias amurensis
AGGGTTAGGGTTGAGTTAGGATTAGGGTCTGTAGTTTAGGTCGAATGTGGTCAACACAACTGACTTGACCAAGGAAACTGAAATTCTGTCGGCCAACACTTAACATACTCTTACCAAGAAACTCCATCCTGGCCACCGAACAAGAGATCAGCAACAAGCTTTGAACAAGACATCCCTCTTCTCATTTCTTGCTTATCTTTATCAATTTTCTGATTGAGAGACTAGTTCTATGATATACAATTTTCTAGTAGGTTTCATTATATAGTCTTCATTGCACACACTTAAATAAAATACCTCAGTAATTTTTGTTACATTTTATTGGTAGTAATTGCATTGTCCATTCTTAAAACATGACATGAACTAACTTTAACTGAAAAACTTAGGGCATTCATCTTGAGTGGTCTTTTCACAGGACATGGGAAAATACACAGGAGAGTATAGAGTATTAACACACATCGATGTCAGGGTGAAACCAAAACTATCATTCTTTATCCTGAATGAAAGTTTAACATCTTTTAAAATAGGAATGGTAGTTTGACAGCATTCCTTATTGAATTTTACCAAAGCAACAGTTGTCAACACAGTGTTCAGAACTATATGCAGTCTTCATTGCAAGTTGTATGGGTCTCATAAAAATGCTTGCATATTTTTGAGCTCCTGGTAAATGAGGTTTATTGGGATTTGAATTTGGCAAAGAGAAACCTTTGTTTCAAAGTAAAACATTAATTTGGTGATTTTCATCAATTTACTTTTTCAAATTTGTTTGCTTTTTTCACTTTTTGATTCTTTGATTACTAGAAATATGAAATTTCCATTAATGACCTTATAGTTCTGAGCAGAAGATAATTGTGCAAATCTGTAGTTTATGTATCTACACTTCAGAGCAATCTCTGACCTAAACTATTTCCACAAAAAGTTAAAGGATATGAAACAAGTTAGTTGATTTTGATTTCCCAATAATGAGTGTAGACTCCTGAGATTACCCATGCATGCATATTTTCAGTAATTTTACGAAGGGCTGAAAAATCCTGGCAGCCAAAAGTTTATGTTTGGAGAAAACCGCGCATTAAGTTAACTTATTTTTTAAATAACTAGCTGGAGACTATTGGTGGTTTAATTTTACACTGACAGCTATTAGTTCATATTATTGTTGACATTAACATTCCAAAGTAACTTTTATTCCGTTGTTGTTGATTTGTTTGTTGAAAGAACATTACAGAGTTTGTATGAAAAAAACATGTCCAAGATCACAGATTTATATCAAAATTTCAAGAAAAAAATCCCTTGAAATATTTCTGTCTGAAGTGTCATATTTGTTTATATAAAACTAATTTCCTGTTTTCAGTTTGTTGCTCAGTAAGCGTTTCATTTTTAAAATTGATGTCATGAAAAATGTGTCATTGGTGTCGCACTATTTTCATGTGACCCAGAAGGTCAATCGCTCTCAAATGAATACTGTTTTTTTTATGTAGATGATTGATTACATAAAGTGCCTACACTGCCAGTAACTGTTTTGTAAGCAAAACCAATTCTGTAATGTTCCTGTAAACATAACTTTAAAGGCAGTGGAAACTATTCGTAATTACTCAAAATAATTATCAGCATAAAACTTAACTTGGTAACGAGTAATGGGGAGAGGTTTATAGTTTAAAACATTGTGAAAAATGGCTCCCTCTGAAGTGCTATAGTTTTTAGAGAAAAGTAATTTTCCACGAATTTGATGTGAGACCTCAGATTTAGAATTCATGGTCCCAAAATCAACCTTCTAAATGCACACAAATTCATGTGGCAAGACGTTTTTTCTTTCATTATGATCTTGCAACTTCGAGATACACAAAGTGAGTAGACTGGTCTTTTACAATTACCAATAGTGTCCACTGTCTTTAACAGATTGTATTCATGTAGTGTGATAAATTGGTTATTAGTGGGCTAATTGTTAAGCTGACTGCTTGTGTGAAAGCTTTCACAGTGTACATGTATTAGACCATGGTCCCTCTGTAATTTTCCTGAAATATAAAGAGAGTGTATCAATGGGTGAATAAAGGCACTGGACACTTTTGATGATTAGGCCCCTACTCAACACAATTATTAATAGAACAACTTACTCGTGCTATGGAGAACTGTTGATAGTGAAACAATTTGCGAGACACATATTTTTTTAGAAAGAGGTAATTTCTCATTCAAATAGTCAAATACTTCAGCTGAGAAGCCTTTGTTATGCATCTGCAGCTGGAGAGCGTTTGATGGTGGAAAACATTAGGAGAAACTGCTCCACTATTCTCTTGCAATTGAAATGACGAAAATTGAGTCCAAATTTTCCTAGGTTTGTTATCTATCTGTTTATCTATCAATCTATCTTTGAACCTGTTGATCAATGGAACGGAACAGCAAGCTGCAGCGCTTTTTCTCTATAGGTTACAAATACATGTAGTTTAAAACTGACGTTGGCTTTAACTTCCGTGTTTATACTAGAAGTTAAGGTCAAATAGGGTCACACTCTGTGTTCCTTTTGCTATCCGCTTTTTTGGTGACATAATCATCATGGAAGGGGGATGGTATCAGTCTACTTTAGTTCAATGGTCAATGTCATCTGTGGATCCTAATTGCTAAAGTGTTGTAGGAACTGATGATCAAGTGTTGTCTGACAAAACTGACATTAATGTCAAACTTTAGTTGCTGATGTGAGGCCAGACTAATGTATGGAGGATCTTGGTTAGATGTCTGGCCGTGTGGTAGGTTGTTGAACCCCTGTGTACCACTATGTCCTGGAGGGGAACATCAGAATTGTGTGTCTTGAACTAACTGAGGAAACGAGGGCAGGGGACTCAGAGAAATGCAAAGGTCTTAAAATTACGCTTAGTTGGCGTGCGAATGGTTTGAAAAAAACAGAGAGACCAGAGCTGCTATGTGATCTTGCATTCAATATCAGGGATGGGGTTTCTTGTAGGTGTCTGTCCATGACACAAATCTAACCCAGTCATCCTAAACCCTCATCCTAACCCTAATTCTATATAGTTCTACTTGGGATTTCTATAACACTAATCCTATAACCCTAACCACTCACTCATAACCACACTTACAGACACCCACAACTAGGCCTACGACCAACCCTTATAGACACTAACCTCCACCTAGACACTAACTGATAATTACAGATACCTACCAGGAAACCCCATTCCAGATGTTGAAAGCAAGATCAGATACCAGTTTGGGTCTCAGCCTATAGTGTTCCATGCGGCGCAATGTGGCAGCTTTCGCTATTGCTCTCCTCCAAATATCTTTGTTTTCTCTGTTTTCCTACTTAATTGGTTGCCTGCATGTTAACTTCAAGGTATTTGAATCTGGATTCAAACCGGAGAGTTGTGCCATCCCTTGTGTGGACAGGCGGGTCAAATCCTGACAAATTGTCCAGTGCCAATCCCAAGGACATTGTGCATACTGCTCTGACAAATTCTGCAGTGCCAATCCCAAGGACATTGTGCATACTACTCTTGTCAAAAAACTAGGTGAACATTTTCAACTTTGAAAACTCATCCATGGCAGACAAAGGTGCCTAAAGAAACATGTCAAGGAAGGCAAAAAACGCTTGACCTGACGACGATGATGAATAACTGTGCCAAGAAACTGCCTGCATGTTGCTCTGATATCGATATTGCTCATATTGTATTGTCTTCATTTATCTGTGAAATGGAGCAAATTAGTCTCTAAAACGCTGTGTCCTGGATATTACTCTTGATACCTACATAAATATTATGCACAATTTCAATCCGCTCATGGATGTCAACAAACTTATAAGGGACTTTTTTAATAAGTCCTGTTGCTAAGACACGCAACCGAGTCTGATTATATATCATGTTAAAACTAAGGTCATGAAATGATAAGTGTAAAAATTAGCTTAAACTAGTTAATTAACTTTCTTATTTATTTTGACATGAGAACCTTAATTACCAATAGTTAGCTTACAAGGTAGTTGCATGTCAAAGCACTTTTGCAAATAAATAACTATGTTATAAATCTTGCTTTAAGTATGATCCCATAAGACCTTTACTTCCAGCCTAAACTGGAATTGCAAGTTTCGTAATTCAAAAGTTCATTACTCATGAACCAAGCAAAATTCATCTTGAAGTGTGTAGGACCCAGTATTTTGGTGGGTTGTGAAATCAATGCAAGCTCATTCAGATTGTAGTTGTTAAATGCGCGCTAAAAGAAATTTTGTTAATAATTTTATTTATTTAATACTACAAAATCTGCAGATATGTGAGGCCCAAATGGAAGCACAACAATGTTTTGAATAGGTTCACTGCACTCCTTTTCCATCGACTTCTACTTCCCCTTCTCAATCTTTTTTTTTACTGGTTTCTATAAATGTTCATAGTCAAATGCCATACTACTGGTCAGCATTCCATTCGTGTACAATCTTCTAAGAGAACAGCGTGCCGACCAAGAGAGGCCATCAGCAAATCTCGACACTGCAGAGTCTGTCGCACATTCAACTACCATCCCTATCAACTCCGGAGAACTTGCAACTTCATAAAATAGTGTCCAGTGCCTTTAAAGTTTTTGTTTGTGGTTTTGTTTAAGATTACAGGTTACTATACCTCATCATATTCATGATCGAGAGTCAGGTTCTTACAGCTAAATTCATCATCACGTGCCAGGTGTTATTTTTGCTATTAGCTGAGAAAGGTTAATGAATGTTATTTGCCAAGGGCACTAAATTGCATTGAGAAGGTTACTGTAAAATGTGCTAAATACATGTAAAGACATCAGGTGATTTGGGTTAATAAGTTAATTTATCATGTATTGTACTCTTTCTTTGTTTCACTTATTAAAGGCAGTGGACAATATTGGTAATTACTCAAAATAATTAAGTAATATTAAAAAAACTTTCTTGGTTAAGAGTAATGAGGAGAGGTTAATAGTATAAAACATTGTTAGAAACAGCTCCATCTGAAGAGACGTAGTTTTCGGAAAAAAAGTAATTTTCCCGTCATTTGATTTCAAGACCTCAGATTTAGAACTTGAGGTCTCGAAATCAAGCATCTGAAAGCACACAGCTTCGTGTGACAACTTGGTGTTTTTTTCTTTCATTAATATCTCGCAACTTCGATGACCAATTGAGTCCAAATTTTCACAGGTTTGTTATTTTAAGCACATGTTGAGATACACCAGCTGTGAAGGCTAGGTTTTGACAAGTACCAAAAGTGTCACACTGTCTTTAAACAATAAACCTAAAGGGAACAGACTGGGCAAATTTTCCTTTGCTCAATTCCCAGTTCTTTATTTTACTTGTAGGAGTTGTTGAGACTATGACACTCTGAGATGTACGAGAAGATTTGCGGACAGGCACCCCAGCAGTAAGGCCTCTTGTAAGAGACCCGAGCCCATAAAGTACGATTGAAACTTTACTGCAGTGAAATCTTTGTCATCGTCCTGCAACATACCAGGTCAGTTGTTGTCAATCTTTTGTTATTTTATCTATAAATAAATTTGCTAAACTCCAGTACTGCTAACAAATAGGTTTTACAGTTACTGAACTCCTGTGTTGAAGCTTTGCGTCCAGAATTCAAACAGTTTCAATTTAATTATTTAGTCGCCAAAACAAACCCCTTGAGGTGTGATTTTGAATGGTCCTATTTGGATATCTAAATTAATCCTGTGAGTGACACATTCTATGTTGAAGACTATGCAGAGCGCCCTTTATAACGATGCATCAAGATAGAGCTACTGGTTCCCTCTCAATGTTTTTGAAGCTTGCGGTATGCTAATTGCTTGCAGTTTGGGGTCATTATAAAAAAACAACTCAGCTATCAAGCCCTATGTTAGCGGTCACCCTTTTTGTCAACCTCTTTGTTCGGCCGGGGAGTGTCAGTCACAGCCATACAGCTGCAGTTTAGCCAGGCATCACACACTGGGTGAGATATCTTGCTACATGACAGTTATTGGTTGTATGGCTTCTGACTTTCACCCCAAACAAAAATATTTTTAAAAAGAGGAGACTGCCAACATAGGGCTAGATGACGCAGTTGGTAGAGCGCCAGCTCGTTGATCTGGAGTTCTTTGGTTCGAGTCCCAATCTAGTCACTTTTGTTTTTCAACCCCAAATCATTTTCTTCACAGGTCTGTAAGAGGCATATGACCAGACAAGCAAGCACAAAAGAAAATAAGATACGCATGAAAAACCTCTTCAGTTGTTCATATTCTGCTAAGATGTTACCTAACAAGAAGGGACGCTCAGGTAATACTGCTAAGAATTATCATGACAACAAATCATTGTGTGAAAGATACATGTAAAACCAACATTGCAAGGGAGAGCAGTGTAGACAGACTCATGAGCAGGCCTAGAATTTCGTGTTTGAACATGTTGAAAGGACAAAGAAAAGAGCACTTCCATTTGAAAATCTTAAAGTCAAAGGGAGTCTTTTGAAGGGCACAAAAGCCAAGACATGGAGCAACAGAGGCCATAGTCTTTGTAACCAGCATGTTTCTCCAGACCTAATGAGTGCAGATAAAACGGGACTTGTGTATGCTATATTATATAACACCACATCAGTACAACAATGTCAAATCTGCTTGTAGATCTTACATGTCCCTTTAACTTTTGGAGGAAGGGGGACACAATATCAATGACCCCCCCCCCCCCCACATGTTTTCGACCAGTGCTCAACTAGATGAACACTGTGTCCCGCTGCCGGCATCAATCCTTGGTGAAACGGATGACACCACCTTTCTGAAGGGTGGGGACAAATTATCAAATGCTTACTCATGATCATTGGCCTCGTTAAACTTCATGTACATCCATTACTGTGGTTGATATATGACCTGCTGCCTCCCATGTTCATTACAGAAAAAGATACAATTCACATGTAGCCCTTTTAAAGGAACTTTACGTTATTTGCAGATGCCCAAAATCATCTTCTTGCAAATCATGGGTTGTTTGATGAGAAATCAAGCAGTACTTTAGTTGTGTCTAAACGCAAAGTTGGATCTGCACTCAAGCTTTCAAGAAGAAGAATGGAATCAGGTCAGTGTAGAATGCATCCAGAAATGGATCCCATTGTATCAATAAATATTAATTCTGTTATTCTACGCAAAGGTACTCTTTAGTTAACAATCACAGTGCCGACTATTGCTTAGGTAAAAATCAGTAATGATTGTTGTAAAACTACCACTCCTTTGTTATTACAATAAGGGTTAAAATTTGGAAGTGGTTCTGTAGAACTCAAGCAGCATCAACTTTTAAGGCAATTTAGTATGAACTGCCTTGTGTAATTGTTCACGTATAATCCACATGATGTTTTTTCGAGGACCATGCAATACTACATATAAAAATGTAACCAAAATCTTCAGGAATCCACACTTTTTTGATGTATCTTTTTTTACTATTATTATTTAATATACAATGGCTTTTGTGGAAATAGTTTAGGTCAGAGAAAAGACTCTGAATTATAGATGCATTTTAAACTACAGATGTACTTGCCTTCAGCTGGTACATTCTATCAACAATTAGTAATTTATACACATTCTCATCCATTTTCCTTACAGTAGTTGCAAAATGTTATGCTGCTCGGAACTATAAGGTCATTAATGGCTTTCGTTTTTCTAATAGTCAAAAGATCATTCTTTGAAAAAATGCATACAAAATTTGAAAACGTAAATACAAATCAACAAATGAATATTTTACTTTGAATAGAAAGGTTTTTTTTGCCTAACAATTTTGAAGAACACTCTTGATCAACAAACACATTTACTAGGGTTCAAACGTACTGGCTGAAATTGGTGATGCGATGCTGTTTGAGACAGTACGTGGGTGTGCTGACAGCTTGAGACTGAAGTAGACACTGTAGCTTGTTGTTGATCTTGCATTCATTGGCCAGGATAGGGTTCCTTGGTAGGTGTTTGTAGGTGTCAGTTGACAGCATTTTAGTCACCTTGTGGTCATACTTGGTGGTAGCTATGACCACAGTGGTGTTACTTTTTTCGACTGGCATGAAGTGGATTGATTGGTTTGAGGTAGGGCTTAGATGGCAGCATTCTACTGCTGGCTTTGGTTGGTCTTGGTAGACGGCATTCTTGAGGACAGAACTTAAGCCACTTCGTGGTCATACTTTGTGGTAGATATGGCAACAGTGGTGTAACTCTTTTCGGCTGGCATTAAGTGGATGAGTTGGTCTTGAGGTAGGGCTTAGCTAGACATTCCTTAGCTTACTTTAGTTGGTTCCTGGTAGTTTTTGAGGGTTCTTGAAGGTGAGCAGGGTCTGGATACGGACTTAGGGTTTAGGGTTAGGGTTGAGTTAGGATTAGGGTCTGTGGTTTAGGTCGAATGTGGTCAACACAACTGACTTGACCAAGGAAACTGAAATTCTGTCGGCCAACACTTAACATACTCTTACCAAGAAACTCCATCCTGGCCACCGAACAAGAGATCAGCAACAAGCTTTGAACAAGACATCCCTCTTCTCATTTCTTGCTTATCTTTATCAATTTTCTGATTGAGGGACTAGTTCTATGATATACAATTTTCTAGTAGGTTTCATTATATAGTCTTCATTGCACACACTTAAATAAAATACCTCAATAATTTTTGTTACATTTTATTGGTAGTAATTGCATTGTCCATTCTTAAAACATGACATGAACTAACTGTAACTGAAAAACTTAGGGCATTCATCTTGAGTGGTCTTTTCACAGGACATGGGAAAATACACAGGAGAGTATAGAGTATGAACACACATCGATGTCAGGGTGAAACCAAAACTATCATTCTTTATCCTGAATGAAAGTTTAACATCTTTTTAAATAGGAATGGTAGTTTGACAGCATTCCTTATTGAATTTTACCAAAGCAACAGTTGTCAATACGGTGTTCAGAACTATATGCAGTCTTTATTGCAAGTTGTATGGGTCTCATAAAAATGCTTGCATATTTTTGAGCTCCTGGTAAATGAGGTTTGTTGGGATTTGAATTTGGCAAAGAGAAACCTTTGTTTCAAAGTAAAACATTAATTTGGTGATTTTCATCAATTTACTTTTTCAAATTTGTTAGCTTTTTTCACTTTTTGATTCTTTGATTACTAGAAATATGAAATTTCCATTAATGACCTTATAGTTCTGAGCAGAAGATAATTGTGCAAATCTGTAGTTTATGTATCTACGCTTCAGAGCATTCTCTGACCTAAACTATTTCCACAAAAAGTTAAAGGATATGAAACAAATTAGTTGATTTTGATTTCCCAATAATGAGTGTAGACTCCTGAGATTACCCATGCATGCATATTTTCAGTAATTTTACAAAGGGCTGAAAAATCCTGGCAGCCAAAAGTTTATGTTTGGAGAAAACCACGCATTAAGTTAACTTATTTTTTAAATAACTAGCTGGAGACTATTGGTGGTTTAATTTTACACTGACAGCTATTAGTTCATATTATTGTTGACATTAACATTCCAAAGTAACTTTTATTCCGTTGTTGTTGATTTGTTTGTTGAAAGAACATTACAGAGTTTGTATGAAAAAAACATGTCCAAGATCACAGATTTATATCAAAATTTCAAGAAAAAAATCCCTTGAAATATTTCTGTCTGAAGTGTCATATTTGTTTATATAAAACTAATTTCCTGTTTTCAGTTTGTTGCTCAGTAAGCGTTTCATTCTTAAAATTGATGTCATGACAAATGTGTCATTGGTGTCGCACTATTTTCATGTGACCCAGAAGGTCAATCGCTCTCAAATGAATACTGTTTTTTGTTTATGTAGATGATTGATTACATAAAGTGCCTACACTGCCAGTAACTGTTTTGTAAGCAAAACCAATTCTGTAATGTTCCTGTAAACATAACTAATAATTATCAGCATAAAACTTAACTTGGTAACGAGTAATGGGGAGAGGTTTATAGTTTAAAACATTGTGAAAAATGGCTCCCTCTGCAGTGCCATAGTTTTCAGAGAGAAGTAATTTTCCACGAATTTGATGTGAGACCTCAGATTTAGAATTCATGGTCCCAAAATCAACCTTCTAAATGCACACAAATTCATGTGGCAAGACGTTTTTTCTTTCATTATGATCTTGCAACTTCGAGATACACAAAGTGAGTAGACTGGTCTTTTACAATTACCAATAGTGTCCACTGTCTTTAACAGATTGTATTCATGTAGTGTGATAAATTGGTTATTAGTGGGCTAATTGTTAAGCTGACTGCTTGTGTGAAAGCTTTCACAGTGTACATGTATTAGACCATGGTCCCCCTGTAATTTTCCTGAAATATAAAGAGAGTGTATCAATGGGTGAATAAAGGCACTGGACACTTTTGATGATTAGGCCCCTACTCAACACAATTATTAATAGAACAACTTACTCGTGCTATGGAGAACTGTTGATAGTGAAACAATTTGCAAGACACATATTTTTTTAGAAAGAGGTAATTTCTCATTCAAATAGTCAAATACTTCAGCTGAGAAGCCTTTGTTATGCATCTGCAGCTGGAGAGCGGTTTGATGGTGGAAAACATTAGGAGAAACTGCTCCACTATTCTCTTGCAATTGAAATGACGAAAATTGAGTCCAAATTTTCCTAGGTTTGTTATCTATCTATCTATCTATCTATCTATCTATATATCTATATAGTTTATCTGTATATCTATTTATCTATCAATCTATCTTTGAACCTGTTGATCAGTGGAACGGAACAGCAAGCTGCAGCGCTTTTTCTCTATAGGTTACAAATACATGTAGTTTAAAACTGACGTTGGCTTTAACTTCCGTGTTTATACTGGAAGTTAAGGTCAAATAGGGTCACACTCTGTGTTCCTTTTGCTATCCGCTTTTTTGGTGACATAATCATCATGGAAGGGGGATGGTATCAGTCTACTTTAGTTCAATGGTCAATGTCATCTGTGGATCCTAATTGCTAAAGTGTTGGAGGAACTGATGATCAAGTGTTGTCTGACAAAACTGACATTAATGTCAAACTTTAGTTGCTGATGTGAGGCCAGACTAATGTATGGAGGATATTGGTTAGATGTCTGGCCGTGTGGTATGTTGTTGAACCCCTGTGTACCACTATGTCGTGGAGGGGAACATCAGAATTGTGTGTCTTGAACTAACTGAGGAAACGAGGGCAGGGGACTCAGAGAAATGCAAAGGTCTTAAAATTACGCTTAGTTGGCGTGCGAATGGTTTGAAAAAAACAGTGCAAAGGTCTTAAAATTACGCTTAGTTGGCGTGCGAATGGTTTGAAAAAAACAGAGAGACCAGAGCTGCTATGTGATCTTGCATTCAATATCAGGGAAGGGGTTTCTTGTAGGTGTCTGTCCATGACACAAATCTAACCCAGTCATCCTAAACCCTCATCCTAACCCTAATCCTATATAGTTCTACCTGGGATTTCTGTAACACTAATCCTATAACCCTAACCACTCACTCATAACCACACTTACAGACACCCACAACTAGGCCTACGACCAACCCTTATAGACACTAACCTCCACCTAGACACTAACTGATAATTACAGATACCTACCAGGAAACCCCATTCCAGATGTTGAAAGCAAGATCAGATACCAGTTTGGGTCTCAGCCTATAGTGTTCCATGCGGCGCAATGTGGCAGCTTTCGCTATTGCTCTCCTCCAAATATCTTTGTTTTCTCTGTTTTCCTACTTAATTGGTTGCCTGCATGTTAACTTCAAGGTATTTGAATCTGGATTCAAACTGGAGAGTTGTGCCATCCCTTGTGTGGACAGGGGGGTCAAATCCTGACAAATTGTCTAGTGCCAATCCCAAGGACATTGTGCATACTGCTCTGACAAATTCTGCAGTGCCAATCCCAAGGACATTGTGCATACTACTCTTGTCAAAAAACTAGGTGAACATTTTCAACTTTGAAAACTCATCCATGGCAGACAAAGGTGCCTAAAGAAACATGTCAAGGAAGGCAAAAAACGCTTGACCTGACGACGATGATGAATAACTGTGCCAAGAAACTGCCTGCATGTTGCTCTGATATCGATATTGCTCATATTGTATTGTCTTCATTTATCTGTGAAATGGAGCAAATTAGTCTCTAAAACGCTGTGTCCTGGATATTACTCTTGATACCTACATAAATATTATGCACAATTTCAATCCGCTCATGGATGTCAACAAACTTATAAGGGACTTTTTTAATAAGTCCTGTTGCTAAGACACGCAACCGAGTCTGATTATATATCATGTTAAAACTAAGGTCATGAAATGATAAGTGTAAAAATTAGCTTAAACTAGTTAATTAACTTTCTTATTTATTTTGACATGAGAACCTTAATTACCAATAGTTAGCTTACAAGGTAGTTGCATGTCAAAGCACTTTTGCAAATAAATAACTATGTTATAAATCTTGCTTTAAGTATGATCCCATAAGACCTTTACTTCCAGCCCAAACCGGAATTGCAAGTTTCGTAATTCAAAAGTTCATTACTCATGAACCAAGCAAAATTCATCTTGAAGTGTGTAGGACCCAGTATTTTGGTGGGTTGTGAAATCAATGCAAGCTCATTCAGATTGTAGTTGTTAAATGCGCGCTAAAAGAAATTTTGTTAATAATTTTATTTATTTAATACTACAAAATCTGCAGATATGTGAGGCCCAAATGGAAGCACAACAATGTTTTGAATAGGTTCACTGCACTCCTTTTCCATCGACTTCTACTTCCCCTTCTCAATCTTTTTTTTTACTGGTTTCTATAAATGTTCATAGTCAAATGCCATACTACTGGTCAGCATTCCATTCGTGTACAATCTTCTAAGAGAACAGCGTGCCGACCAAGAGAGGCCATCAGCAAATCTCGACACTGCAGAGTCTGTCGCACATTCAACTACCATCCCTATCAACTCCGGAGAACTTGCAACTTCATAAAATAGTGTCCAGTGCCTTTAAAGTTTTTGTTTGTGGTTTTGTTTAAGATTACAGGTTACTATACCTCATCATATTCATGATCGAGAGTCAGGTTCTTACAGCTAAATTCATCATCACGTGCCAGGTGTTATTTTTGCTATTAGCTGAGAAAGGTTAATGAATGTTATTTGCCAAGGGCACTAAATTGCATTGAGAAGGTTACTGTAAAATGTGCTAAATACATGTAAAGACATCAGGTGATTTGGGTTAATAAGTTAATTTATCATGTATTGTACTCTTTCTTTGTTTCACTTATTAAAGGCAGTGGACAATATTGGTAATTACTCAAAATAATTAAGTAATATTAAAAAAACTTTCTTGGTTAAGAGTAATGAGGAGAGGTTAATAGTATAAAACATTGTTAGAAACAGCTCCATCTGAAGAGACGTAGTTTTCGGAAAAAAAGTAATTTTCCCGTCATTTGATTTCAAGACCTCAGATTTAGAACTTGAGGTCTCGAAATCAAGCATCTGAAAGCACACAGCTTCGTGTGACAACTTGGTGTTTTTTTCTTTCATTAATATCTCGCAACTTCGATGACCAATTGAGTCCAAATTTTCACAGGTTTGTTATTTTAAGCACATGTTGAGATACACCAGCTGTGAAGGCTAGGTTTTGACAAGTACCAAAAGTGTCACACTGTCTTTAAACAATAAACCTAAAGGGAACAGACTGGGCAAATTTTCCTTTGCTCAATTCCCAATTCTTTATTTTACTTGTAGGAGTTGTTGAGACTATGACACTCTGAGATGTACGAGAAGATTTGCGGACAGGCACCCCAGCAGTAAGGCCTCTTGTAAGAGACCCGAGCCCATAAAGTACGATTGAAACTTTACTGCAGTGAAATCTTTGTCATCGTCCTGCAACATACCAGGTCAGTTGTTGTCAATCTTTTGTTATTTTATCTATAAATAAATTTGCTAAACTCCAGTACTGCTAACAAATAGGTTTTACAGTTACTGAACTCCTGTGTTGAAGCTTTGCGTCCAGAATTCAAACAGTTTCAATTTAATTATTTAGTCGCCAAAACAAACCCTTTGAGGTGTGATTTTGAATGATCGTATTTGGATATCTAAATTAATCCTGTGAGTGACACATTCTATGTTAAAGACTATGCAGAGCGCCCTTTATAACGATGCATCAAGATAGAGCTACTGGTTCCCTCTCAATGTTTTTGAAGCTTGCGGTATGCTAATTGCTTGCAGTTTGGGGTCATTATAAAAAAACAACTCAGCTATCAAGCCCTATGTTAGCGGTCACCCTTTTTTGTCAACCTCTTTGTTCGGCCGGGGAGTGTCAGTCACAGCCATACAGCTGCAGTTTAGCCAGGCATCACACACTGGGTGAGATATCTTGCTGCATGACAGTTATTGGTTGTGTGGCTTCTGACTTTCTCCCCAAACAAACATTTTTTTAAAAAGAGGAGACTGCCAACATAGGGCTAGAAGATGCAGTTGGTAGAGCGCCAGCTCGTTGATCTGAAGGTCTTTGGTTCGAGTCCCAATTTAGTCACTTTTGTTTTTCAACCCCAAATCATTTTCTTCACAGGTCTGTAAGAGGCATATGACCAGACAAGCAAGCACAAAAGAAAATAAGATCCGCATGAAAAACCTCTTCAGTTGTTCATATTCTGCTAAGATGTTGCCTAGGAACAAAGGGACGCTAAGGTAATACTGCTAAGAATTATCATGACCACAAATCATTGTGTGAAAGATAAATGTAAAACCAACATTGAAAGGGAGAGCAGTGTAGACAGACTCATGAGCAGGCCTAGAATTTCATGTTTGAACATGTTGAAAGGACAAAGAAAAGAGCACTTCCATTTGAAAATCTTAAAGTCAAAGGGAGTCTTTTGAAGGGCACAAAAGCCAAGACATGGAGCAACAGAGGCCATAGTCTTTGTAACCAGCATGTTTCTCCAGACCTACATGAGTGCAGATAAAACGGGACTTGTGTATGCTATATTATATAACACCACATCAGTACAACAATGTCAAATCTGTATGTAGATCTTACATGTCCCTTCAACTTTTGGAGGAAGGGGGACACAATATCAATGACCCCCCCCCCACATGTTTTCGACCAGTGCCCAACTAGATGAACACTGTGTCCCACTGTCGGCATCAATCCTTGGTGAAACGGATGACACCACCTTTCTGAAGGGTGGGGACAAATTATCAAATGCTTACTCATGATCATTGGCCTCGTTAAACTTCATGTACATCCATTACTGTGGTTGATATATGACCTGCTGCCTCCCATGTTCTTTACAGAAAAAGATACAATTCACATGTAGCCCTTTTAAAGGAACTTTACGTTATTTGCAGATGCCCAAAATCATCTTCTTGCAAATCATGGGTTGTTTGATGAGAAATCAAGCAGTACTTTAGTTGTGTCTAAACGCAAAGTTGGATCTGCACTCAAGCTTGCAAGAAGAAGAATGGAATCAGGTCAGTGTAGAATGCATCCAGAAATGGATCCCATTGTATCAATAAATATTAATTTTGTTATTCTACGCAAAGGTACTATTTAGTTAACAATCACAGTGCCGACTATTGCTTAGGTAAAAATCAGTAATGATTGTTGTAAAACTACCACTCCTTTGTTATTACAATAAGGGTTAAAATTTGGAAGTGGTTCTGTAGAACTCAAGCAGCATCAACTTTTAAGGCAATTTAGTATGAACTGCCTTGTGTAATTGTTCACGTATAATCCACATGATGTTTTTTCGAGGACCATGCAATACTACATATAAAAATGTAACCAAAATCTTCAGGAATCCACACTTTTTTGATGTATCTTTTTTTACTATTATTATTTAATATACAATGGCTTTTGTGGAAATAGTTTAGGTCAGAGAAAAGACTCTGAATTATAGATGCATTTTAAACTACAGATGTACTTGCCTTCAGCTGGTACATTCTATCAACAATTAGTAATTTATACACATTCTCATCCATTTTCCTTACAGTAGTTGCAAAATGTTATGCTGCTCGGAACTATAAGGTCATTAATGGCTTTCGTTTTTCTAATAGTCAAAAGATCATTCTTTAAAAAAATGCATACAAAATTTGAAAACGTAAATACAAATCAACAAATGAATATTTTACTTTAAATAGAAAGGTTTTTTTTGCCTAACAATTTTGAAGAACAGTCTTGATCAACAAACACATTTACTAGGATTCAAACGTACTGGCTGAAATTGGTGATGCAATGCTGTTTGAGACAATACGTGGGTGTGCTGATAGCTTGAGACTGAAGTAGACACTGTAGCTTGTTGTTGATCTTGCATTCATTGGCCAGGATAGGGTTCCTTGGTAGGCGTTTGTAGGTGTCAGTTGACAGCATTTTAGTCACCTTGTGGTCATACTTTGTGGTAGCTATGACCACAGTGGTGTTACTTTTTTCGACTGGCATGAAGTGGATTGATTGGTCTTGAGGTAGGGCTTAGATGGCAGCATTCTACTGCTGGCTTTGGTTGGTCTTGGTAGACGGCATTCTTGAGGACAGAACTTAAGCCATTTGGTGGTCATACTTTGTGGTACATATGGCAACATAGGTGTAACCCTTTTCGGCTGGCATTAAGTGGATGATCTGGTCTTGAGGTAGGGCTTAGCTAGACATTCTTTAGCTTACTTTAATTGGTTCCTGGTAGTTTTTGATGGTTCTTGAAGGTGAGCAGGGTCTGGATACGGACTTAGGGTTTAGGGTTAGGGTTGAGTTAGGATTAGAGTCAGTGGTTTAGGTCGAATGTGGTCAACACAACTGACTTGACCAAGGAAACTGAAATTCTGTCGGCCAACACTTAACATACTTTTACCAAGAAACTCCATCCTGGCCACCGAACAAGAGATCAGCAACAAGCTTTCAACAAGACATCGCTCTTCTCATTTCTTGCTTATCTTTATCAATTTTCTGATTGAGGGACTAGTTCTATGATATACAAATTTCTAGTAGGTTTCATTATAGAGTCTTCATTGCACCCACTTAAATAAAATACCTCAATAATTTTTGTTACATTTTATTGGTAGTTATTGCATTGTCCATTCTTAAAACATGACATGAATTAACTGTAACTGAAAAAATTAGGGCATTCATCTTGAGTGGTCTTTTCACAGGACACGGGAAAATACACAGGAGAGTGTAGAGTATTAACACACATCGATGTCAGGGTGAAACCAAAACTATCATTCTTTATCCTGAATGAAAGTTTAACATCTTTTAAAATAGGAATGGTAGTTTGACAGCATTCCTTATTGAATTTTACCAAAGCAACAGTTGTCAATACGGTGTTCAGAACTATATGCAGTCTTCATTGCAAGTTGTATGGGTCTCATAAAAATGCTTGCATATTTTTGAGCTCCTGGTAAATGAGGTTTATTGGGATTTGAATTTGGCAAAGAGAAACCTTTGTTTCAAAGTAAAACATTACATTGGTGATTTTCATCAATTTACTTTTTCAAATTTGTTTGCTTTTTTCACTTTTTGATTCTTTGATTACTAGAAATATGAAATTTCCATTAATGACCTTATAGTTCTGAGCAGAAGATAATTGTGCAAATCTGTAGTTTATGTATCTACACTTCAGAGCACTCTCTGACCTAAACTATTTCCACAAAAAGCCAAAGGATATGAAACAAATTAGTTGATTTTGATTTCCCAATAATGAGTGTAGACTCCTGAGATTACCCATGCATGCATATTTTCAGTAATTTTACGAAGGGCTGAAAAATCCTGGCAGCCAAAAGTTTATGTTTGGAGAAAACCGTGCATAAAGTTAACTTATTTTTTAAATAACTAGCTGGAGACTATTGGTGGTTTAATTTTACACTGACAGCTTTTAGTTCATATTATTGTTGACATTAACATTCCAAAGTAACTTTTATTCCATTGTTGTTGATTTGTTTGTTGAAAGAACATTACAGAGTTTGTATGAAAAAAACATGTCCAAGATCACAGATTTATATCAAAATTTCAAGAAAAAAATCCCTTGAAATATTTCTGTCTGAAGTGTCATATTTGTTTATATAAAACTAATTTCCTGTTTTCAGTTTGTTGCTCAGTAAGCGTTTCATTCTTAAAATTGATGTCATGACAAATGTGTCATTGGTGTCGCACTATTTTTATGTGACCCAGAAGGTCAATCGCTCTCAAATGAATACTGTTTTTTTTATGTAGATGATTGATTACATAAAGTGCCTACACTGACAGTAACTGTTTTGTAAGCAAAACCAATTCTGTAATGTTCCTGTAAACATAACTTTAAAGGCAGTGGAAACTATTCGTAATTACTCAAAATAATTATCAGCATAAAACTTAACTTGGTAACGAGTAATGGGGAGAGGTTTATAGTTTAAAACATTGTGAAAAATGGCTCCCTCTGAAATGCCATAGTTTTTAGAGAGAAGTAATTTTCCACGAATTTGATGTGAGACCTCAGATTTACAATTCATGGTCCCAAAATCAACCTTCGAAATGCACACAAATTCATGTGGCAAGACGTTTTTTCTTTCATTATGATCTTGCAACTTCGAGATACACAAAGTGAGTAGACTGGTCTTTTACAATTACCAATAGTGTCCACTGTCTTTAACAGATTGTATTCATGTAGTGTGATAAATTGGTTATTAGTGGGCTAATTGTTAAGCTGACTGCTTGTGTGAAAGCTTTCACAGTGTACATGTATTAGACCATGGTCCCTCTGTAATTTTCCTGAAATATAAAGAGAGTGTATCAATGGGTGAATAAAGGCACTGGACACTTTTGATGATTAGGCCCCTACTCAACACAATTATTAATAGAACAACTTACTCGTGCTATGGAGAACTGTTGATAGTGAAACAATTTGCGAGACACATATTTTTTTAGAAAGAGGTAATTTCTCATTCAAATAGTCAAATACTTCAGCTAAGAAGCCTTTGTTATGCATCTGCAGCTGGAGAGCGTTTGATGGTGGAAAACATTAGGAGAAACTGCTCCACTATTCTCTTGCAATTGAAATGACGAAAATTGAGTCCAAATTTTCCTAGGTTTGTTATCTATCTATCTATCTATCTATCTATATAGTCTATCTATCTGTTTATCTATCAATCTATCTTTGAACCTGTTGATCAATGGAACGGAACAGCAAGCTGCAGCACTTTTTCTCTATAGGTTACAAATACATGTAGTTTAAAACTGACGTTGGCTTTAACTTCCGTGTTTATACTAGAAGTAAAGGTCAAAAAGGGTCACACTCTGTGTTCTTTTTGCTATCCGCTTTTTTGGTGACATAATCATCATGGAAGGGGGATGGTATCAGTCTACTTTAGTTCAATGGTCAATGCCATCTGTGGATCCTAATTGCTAAAGTGTTGGAGGAACTGATGATCAAGTGTTGTCTGACAAAACTGACATTAATGTCAAACTTTAGTTGCTGATGTGAGGCAAGACTAATGTATGTAGGATCTTGGTGAGATGTCTGGCCGTGTGGTAGGTTGTTGAACCCCTGTGTACCACTATGTCCTGGAGGGGAACATCAGAATTGTGTGTCTTGAACTAACTGAGGAAACGAGGGCAGGGGACTCAGAGAAATGCAAAGGTCTTAAAATTACACTTAGTTGGCGTGCGAATGGCTTAAAACAAACAGAGAGACCAGAGCTGCTATGTGATCTTGCATTCAATATCAGGGATGGGGTTTCTTGTAGGTGTCTGTCCATGACACAAATCTAACCCAGTCATCCTAAACCCTCATCCTAACCCTAATCCTATATAGTTCTACCTGGGATTTCTATAACACTAATCCTATAACCCTAACCACTCACTCATAACCACACTTACAGACACCCACAACTAGGCCTACGACCAACCCTTATAGACACTAACCTCCACCTAGACACTAACTGATAATTACAGATACCTACCAGGAAACCCCATTCCAGATGTTGAAAGCAAGATCAGATACCAGTTTGGGTCTTAGCCTATAGTGTTCCATGCAGCGCAATGTGGCAGCTTTCGCTATTGCTCTCCTTCAAATATCTTTGTTTTCTCTGTTTTCCTACTTAATTGGTTGCCTGCATGTTAACTTCAAGGTATTTGAATCTGGATTCAAACTGGAGAGTTGTGCCATCCCTTGTGTGGACAGGCGGGTCAAATCCTGACAAATTGTCCAGTGCCAATCCTAAGGACATTGTGCATACTGCTCTGACAAATTCTGCAGTGCCAATCCCAAGGTCATTGTGCATACTACTCTTGACAAAAAACTCTGTGAACATTTTCTACTTTGAAAACTCATCCATGGCAGACAAAGGTGCCTAAAGGAACATGTCAAGGAAGGCAAAAAACGCTTGACCTGACGCTGATGATGAATAACTGTGCCAAGAAACTGCCTGCAGGTTGCTCTGATATCGGTATTCTCTTCATTTATCTGTGAAATGGAGCAAATTAGTCTCTAAAACGCTGTGTCCTGGATATTACTCTTGATACTTACATAAATATTATGCACAATTTCAATCCGCTCGTGGACGTCAACAAACTTATAAGGGACTTTTTAATAAGTCCTGTTGGTAAGACACACAGACGAGTCTGATTCTATATCATATTAAAACTAAGGTCATGAAATGATAAGTGTAAAATTTAGCTTAAACTAGTTAATTAACTTTCTTATTTATTTTGACATGAGAACCTTAATTACCAATAGTTAGCTTACAAGGTAGTTGCATGTCAAAGCACTTTTGCAAATAAATAACTATGTTATAAATCTTGCTTTAAGTATGACCCCATAAGACCTTTACTTCCAGCCCATACCGGAATTGCAAGTTTCGTAATTCAAAAGTTTCGTAATTCAAAAGTTCACTACTCATGAACCAAGCAAAATTCATCTTGAAGTGTGTAGGACCCAGTATTTTGGTGGGTTGTGAAATCAATGCAAGCTCATTCAGATTGTAGTTGTTAAATGCGCGCTAAAAGAAATTTTGTTAATAATTTTATTTATTTAATACTACAAAATCTGCAGATATGCAAGGACCAAATGGAAGCACAACAATGTTTTTGAATAGGTTCACTGCACTCCTTTTCCATCATCTTCTGCTTCCCCTTCTCAATCTTTTTTTTTTTACTGGTATCCATGAAGTCAAATGCCATACTACTGGTCAGCATTCCAGTCGTGTACAATCTTCTAAGAGAACAGCGTGCCGACCAAGAGAGGCCATCAGCAAATCTCGACACTGCAGAGTCTGTCGCACATTCAACTACCATCCCTATCAACTCCGGAGAACTTGCAACTTCATAAAATAGTGTCCAGTGCCTTTAAAGTTTTTGTTTGTGGTTTTGTTTAAGATTACAGGTTACTATACCTCATCATATTCATGATCGAGAGTCAGGTTCTTACAGCTAAATTCATCATCACGTGCCAGGTGTCATTTTTGCTATTAGCTGAGAAAGGTTAATGAATGTTATTTGCCAAGGGCACTAAAACGCATTGAGAAGGTTACTGTAAAATGTGCTAAATACATGTAAAGACATCAGGTGATTTGGGTTAATAAGTTAATTTATCATGTATTGTACTCTTTCTTTGTTTCACTTATTAAAGGCAGTGGACAATATTGGTAATTACCCAAAATAATTAATTATTATTAAAAAAACTTTCTTGGTTAAGAGTAATGAGGAGAGGTTAATAGTATAAAACATTGTTAGAAACAGCTCCGTCTGAAGAGACGTAGTTTTGGGAAAAAAAGTAATTTTCCCGTCATTTGATTTCAAGACCTCAGATTTAGAACTTGAGGTCTCGAAATCAAGCATCTGAAAGCACACAGCTTCGTGTGACAACTTGGTGTTTTTTTCTTTCATTAATATCTCGCAACGTCGATGACCAATTGAGTTCATATTTTCACAGGTTTGTTATTTTAAGCACAGGTTGAGATACACCAGCTGTGAAGGCTAGTTTTTGACAAGTACCAAAAGTGTCACACTGTCTTTAAACAATAAACCTAAAGGGAACAGACTGGGCAAATTTTCCTTTGCTCAATTCCCAATTCTTTATTTTACTTGTAGGAGTTGTTGAGACTATGACACTCTGAGATGTACGAGAAGATTTGCGGACAGGCACCCCAGCAGTAAGGCCTCTTGTAAGAGACCCGAGCCCATAAAGTACGATTGAAACTTTACTGCAGTGAAATCTTTGTCATCGTCCTGCAACATACCAGGTCAGTTGTTGTCAATCTTTTGTTATTTTGTCTATAAATAAATTTGCTAAACTCCAGTACTGCTAACAAATAGGTTTTACAGTAACTGAACTCCTGTGTTGAAGCTTTGCGTCCAGAATTCAAACAGTTTCAATTTAATTATTTAGTCGCCAAAACAAACCCTTTGAGGTGTGATTTTGAATGATCGTATTTGGATATCTAAATTAATCCTGTGAGTGACACATTCTATGTTAAAGACTATGCAGAGCGCCCTTTATAACGATGCATCAAGATAGAGCTACTGGTTCCCTCTCAATGTTTTTGAAGCTTGCGGTATGCTAATTGCTTGCAGTTTGGGGTCATTATAAAAAACAACTCAGCTATCAAGCCCTATGTTAGCGGTCACCCTTTTTTGTCAACCTCTTTGTTCGGCCGGGGAGTGTCAGTCACAGCCATACAGCTGCAGTGTAGCCAGGCATCACACACTGGGTGAGATATCTTGCTACATGACAGTTATTGGTTGTGTGGCTTCTGACTTTCACCCCAAACAAAAATATTTTTAAAAAGAGGAGACTGTCAACATAGGGCTAGATGACGCAGTTGGTAGAGCACCAGCTCGTTGATCTGGAGGTCTTTGGTTCGAGTCCCAATTTAGTCACTTTTGTTTTTCAACCCCAAATCATTTTCTTCACAGGTCTGTAAGAGGCATATGACCAGACAAGCAAGCACAAAAGAAAATAAGATGCGCATGAAAAACCTCTTCAGTTGTTCATATTCTGCTAAGATGTTGCCTAGGAACAAGGGACGCTAAGGTAATACTGCTAAGAATTATCATGACAACAAATCATTGTGTGAAAGATACATGTAAAACCAACATTGAAAGGGAGAGCAGTGTAGACAGACTCATGAGCAGGCCTAGAATTTCATGTTTGAACATGTTGAAAGGACAAAGAAAAGAGCACTTCAATTTGATACTTGCATAAATATTATGCACAATTTCAATCCTCTCATGGATGTCAACAAACTTATGAGGGACTTTTTTAATAAGTCCTGTTGCTAAGACACAACTGAGTCTGATTCTTTATCATGTTAAAACTAAGGTCATGAAATATTAAGTGTAATAATTAGCTTAAACTAATTAATTAACTTTCTTATTTATTTTAAAATGAGAACATTAATTACTAATAGTTAGCTTACAAGGTAGTTGCATATCAAAGCACTTTTGCAAATAAATAATTATGTTATAAGTCTTGCTTGATGTATGATCCCATGTGACCTTTACTTCAAGTTTCGTAATTCAAAAGTTCATTACTCATGAACCAAGCAAAATTCATCTTGAAGTGTGTAGGACCCAGTTTTTTAGTGGGACGTTAAATCAATGCAAGCTCATTCAGATGGTAATTGTTAAATGCGCGCTAAAAGAAATTATTATTAATTTTATTTATTTAATACTACAAAATCTGCAGATATGTGAGGCCCAAATGGAAGCACAACAATGTTTTTGAATAGGTTCACTGCACTCCTTTTCCATCATCTTCTACTTCCCCTTTTCCCTTTTTTTTTACTGGTATCCATAAATGTTCATAGTCAAATGCCTTACTACTGGTCTTCACTCAATTCGTGTACAAACTTCTAAGAGAACAGACCAAGAGAGGCCATCAGCAAATCTCTGTCGCAGAGTCTGTCGCACATTCAACTACCATCCCTATCAACTCCGGAGAACTTGCAACTTCATAAAATAGTGTCCAGTGCCTTTAAAGTTTTTGTTTGTGGTTTTGTTTAAGATTACAGGTTACTATACCTCATACATATTCATGATCGAGAGTCAAGTTCTTACAGCTCAATTCATCATCACGTGCCAGGTGTTATTTTTGCTATTAGATTAGAAAGATTAAAGAATATTATTTGCCAAGGGCACTAAAACGCATTGAGATGGTTGCTGTGAAATAGGCTATATACATTTAAAGACGTCAGGTGATTTGGGTTAATAAGTTGTGTTATCATGTATTGTACTCTTTCTTTGTTTCACTTATTATAGGCAGTGGACTATATTGGTAATTACTCAAAATAATTAATTATTATCAAAAAAACCTTTCATAACAGAGGCTCTAAAGGTCCTTCAAGCCTCTATTATGCATTTGCACCCCATTCGCTTAGTGCAACATTACTGCGAATGTTGTATTGTGCCGGCCCAGCGGTGTATACTGTATGTGTGTTTGAGGGTAGGTGTAGTGACCCAAACGAGTGTCTAAAAAGCTTCACAAATGATCGTACAATGTATTATCTTCTTGTTTACTTTCAAGTTAGTGTGTAAACCTTTCGAGGGGCACTTTTAACCATTAAACAATAATACATATCAGACCACAGAAGGTGATGACTTTTTTTCTTGCCACTCCGCAGTTATTTCGCACGCCAATTTGTCATCACCTTGCTTTTTGCTAAAGCAAACATCTAAAATGTTACATGCCTAAGCTAGCATTCGCTCGTGAAATAGGTTTACGCTTAAGCAATTTTTGTTGCTATGTTAAGCAAACAAATTTTCTTACTGTTAAACAGCCCTATGCCATTGGGCCCTTCACACACACACAGTGCAGCATAATTGCAATATGTTATTTGTGTGGCGTGCAGCAGTGCATTTGGGTGTGTATTTGACGTGTGTTTGTATGGTAGGTGTAGCGAAGTAAACGCGTCTGAAATGTTTAAGGAATGATGTACAAAGTATTATCTTCTTATTTTCTCTCAAGTTGTGTAAACCTTTCAAGTGGCACTTTGAACCATTACAAATAGTACATAGAAGACAGAGAAGGCGTTAATTTTTGTTTTATCGCCACTCTGCATTAATATTGCCCGCCATTTTGTCAGTAGGGGGCCTACCTTCTTCTATTTTGCTGCAGCAAATGATTTACAATCTTGTGCGTGCCGTTTGTTTACGTGCTTAACCTCGTGAAATATGTGTACATCCTCCATGGTTTAAGCGATTGTTTTTGCTACGTTAAGCCACAAAAATTGCTAACCGTTAAGCAGCTCTTTGAAATTTGGCCCTGTTCTGTTCAACAGTTGAACAGTCTGTTTTATCAGTTGTTTATTGAAAGTGTGTTATGTTTTTCATTTATTTCCTTGTATTTTGTAACTTAAGTGTCAAGAACAAAAACAGTTTGAAAAGGATTGTTAGACTTGGGTCTCAAAATTATCAGAGAGCCACAGAGAGACTTAACCAAGGTCAGTGAGCGACAGATACTTAAGAGATAATCATGTACTTAGGCAATTGTTTAACAATGATCTAGAACACCCCCCTCCCCCAAATAGATGGACATTTCTGTTTTGTTCCATTCAGACCTGTTCTGAGTGGTTTTTGTTTTGCACTTGTTTTCAACTGTTTTTGTATGCTGGGTGTCAGCTATTTGGAGGTCTGGTTCACCACCGTTTATCTGTTTACACTGTATTTATAAATTGTTTTGTGGTTCTTATTAATGTATATTCAACTAATGTGTTTTATATTTATTCAGTTGTCTGTAATTGCTGTGGTTTCACACCACTCTTACTTACCTGCTTCTTGTCATTGTGTCAAGTAATCTATATATTTTTAACTAATTGTATTTTGTCTACTTCCAGCTGTAACTGTAAATGTTTTATATGAAGCACGCCAACTGAATTAATTGACTATTGAAGATTATTAAAGTTTTTTTAATTGAATTGAATAGCCTCTGTGCCTTTTATCAACTTCTTCCTTCAAGAAACAACCTGAGGTTTGACACGCTCATTTTTCGACTGTCACCAAATCTACCACTGTTTTGGACTGTAAAACTGCTCTGGTCGGAGAGTTCAACACTCATGTTTTTGATCCCAACAACAAAGAATCCAAGGTTTTTCTGAACATGCTTGAGGCTGCTGGTTTAAACCAACTTGTGTTTTCATCTGCTCTACCCAAGCTACTCTATACAAGTACTTGTACACAATAGGCTTAAGTACACAATTTCAGGCAAACTTTGATAATTTCAGGCACAATTTCATACGTTAACAAGGCTAAAATTTGATAATTTCAGGCAAAGTTTAATTAGTATACACAAGGTAAAGTTTGATAAGAAAACAAGGCTTGAACACGATAGCCTTGTACACCATTTTAGACAAAACTGGATAATTTCATGCAGAATTTGCTAATTGTCAATTTAATAAGTACATGTCCACATGGCTTTATACACAATTTCCAGGCATTATTTGATAATTGCAGGTAAAATTTGATAAGTAGGCAAGGCTATTGTACGCAATAGCTGCATACACAATTTAAGGAGAAGTTTCACAAGTACACAATGCTATCGCTTGTACACAATAGCCTTGTTCACATTTTCATGCAAATTTTGCTAATTGCCAGACAGAATTTGCTAATTTTCTGACAAAATTTGATAAGAACACAAGACTTTTACCTTGTACATATGTTTAGGCATAAGTACGCAAGGCTATATTGTACACAATAGCTGCGTACACAATTTCAGGCAAAATTTATTCAGTACACAAGGCTATTTATAGTCTTGCAATTTGATGAAGTACACAACTCCTGGCAAAGTTTGATAATTTTAGGCACACAAGGCTTTATACACACTTTCAGGCAAAACCTGGCAAAATTTGATAATTTCAGGCCAAATGTTGATGATAAACAAGGATAAAGTCGTGTAATTTGACCAATTCATGCAAACTTTGGTGCATACACAAGGCCAGGTGATCTTGTTTAGTACACAATTGTATACAATTTCAGGCAAAATTTGATCGCTTCAGGCAAAATTTGAAAGCACACAAGGCCAAATTCAGGCAAAGTTTGGTAACTTCAGACAAAATTTGATCAGTAGGCAGAATTTAAGGGGTACACAAGTACACAATTATAGACAAAGTTTGATATATTAAGGCAAAATTTGATAAAGTTCACAACTCCTGGCAAAGTTTGATAATTTCAGGCACACAAGGCTTTATACACACTTTCAGGCAAAACCTGGTAAATAAAAATGGCTTTAGTAGGGTACACATTAGCCTTGAACACATTTTCAGCAACCATTTTATAATTTCAGGCCAAAAGTTGATAACACAAGTCTTACACTATTTCAGGCATAATTTGCTACTTTTCAGTCAAAATAAACAAAAAATAGTAGAAAAGGCTGGTTAAGTAGACAATTTTAGGCAAAACTTGAAAGCGTCATGCAAATATGAAAGGCTTAAAATTTTAACACATTTTCAGGCAACAATTGATAGTCTCAGGCTAAAATTGAAAGTACACAAGGCTTTAGTCTTGTACACAATAAGTCTGTGCACAATTTGAAATATACACATTGCTTTAGTCTGTACACAATTTCAGGTCAAATTCGATAATTCCAGGGAAAGTACACAAGGCTTGTTTACTGTATAGTTCTTATTTTCAGGCAAATTTGATCATTTCAAGCAAAATTTGATGATTACACAACGCTACAGTCTTGTAGGCCTACACTATTTCAGGCAAAATTTGATAATTTCAGGCAAAATTTAATAATTTCAGGCAAAGTTTGATGATTACAAAAGGCTAAAGTTTTGTTCACTGTATCAGGCAAAATTTGATAATTTCAGACAAAGTTTGATAATTTCAGACAAAATTTGATGATAACACTATTTCAGGCAAAATTTGATCATTTCAGGCAAAATTTGATCAGTACACAAGGTTATAAGTCTTGTACTTGTTTGAAGGCAGAATTTAGGGAGTACACAAGTCTTGTACACAAGTACACAATTTCAGGCAAAATTTGATATATTCAGGCAAAATTTGATAAGTGCACAAGGCTTGTGTACCGTATAGTCTTGTACTAATTTTCAAGCAAAATTTGATAATTTCAGGCAAAATTTGATGATTTCAGACAACATGTGATGATTACACAAGGCTAAGGTCTTGTACACTATTTCAGGCAAAATTTGATAATTTCAGAAAAATTTTGATAATTTCAGACAAAATTTGATGATTACACTATTTCAGGCAAAATTTGATGATTACACAAGGCTTGTACTTATTTTCAGGCCAAATTTGATCAATTGAGGCAAAGTTTGAAGATTACACAAGGCTATAGTTCTGTACACTATTTCAGGATAAGTTTGATAATTTCAGGCAAAATTTGATCATTTCAGGCAAAATTTGATGTTTAAACAAGGCTACAGTCTTGTACACTATTTCAGACAAAATTTGATCAGTACACAAGGTTATAGTCTTGCACTTGTTTTTAGGCAGAATTTAGGGAGTACACGAGGCTATAGTCTTGTACACAAGTACACAATTTCAGGCAAAGTTTGATGATTACACAAGGCCACAGTCTTGTACACTATTTCAAACAAAATTTGATCAGTACTTGTTTTAAGGCAGAATTTAGGGAGTACACAAGGCTATAATCTTGTACACAAGTACACAATTTCAGGCAAACATTGATGATGACACTTTGATGATGATACTTATTTTCAGGCAAAATTTGATCATTTGAGGTAAAATGTGATAATTACACAAGGCTACTGTCTTGTAAACTCAGACAAAATTTGATGAGTACACAAGGTTATAGTATGGACTTGTTTTTAGGCAGAACCTAGGGAGTACACAAGGCTATATAGTCTTGTACTTATTTTCAGGCAAAATTTGATCATTTGAGGCAAAATGTGATGATTACACAAGGCTACAGTCCTGTACACTATTTCAGGATAAGTTGATAATTTCAGGCAAAATTTGATGATTACACAAGGCTACAGTCTTGTACACTATTTCAGG
This sequence comes from Asterias amurensis, assembly GCF_032118995.1. NCBI lineage: Eukaryota > Metazoa > Echinodermata > Asteroidea > Forcipulatida > Asteriidae > Asterias > Asterias amurensis. The sequence goes on from NC_092649.1 coordinate 22,188,178, forward strand.
ATAAGTTTGATAATTTCAGGCAAAATTTGATGATTACACAAGGCTATAGGCTTGTACTTATTTTCAGGCAAAATTTGATCATTTCAGAAAGAAAAATGATGATTACACTATTTCAGGAAAATTTTTATAATTTAAGGTAAAATGTTATCATTTCAGGCAAAATTTGATCAGTACACAAGGTTATAGTCTTGCACTTGTTTTTAGGCAGATTTTAGGGAGTACACAAAGCTATAGTCTTGTACACAAGTACACAATTTCAGGCAAAATTTGATGATTACACTAGGCTATAGTCTTGTGGTTATTTTCAGGCAAAATTTGATCATTTGAGGCAAATTGTGATGATTACACAAGGCTACTGTCTTGTACACTATTTCAGACAAAAGTTGATCAGTACACAAGGTTATAGTCTTGTACTTGTTTTTAGGCAGAATTTAGGGAGTCCACAAGGCTATAGTCTTGTACACAAGTACACAATTTCAGGCAAAATTTGATGATTACACAAGGCTACAGTCTTGTACACTATTTCAAACAAAATTTGATCAGTACTTGTTTTAAGGCAGAATTTAGGGAGTACACAAGGCTATAATCTTGTACACAAGTACACTCTTTCAGACAAAATTTGATGAGTACACAAGGCTATAGTCTTGTACTTATGATTACACAAGGCTACAGTCCTGTACACTATTTCAGGATAAGTTTGATAATTTCAGGCAAAATTTGATGATTACCCAAGGCCATAGTCTTGTACTTATTTTCAGGCAAAATTTGATCATTTCAGGCAAAGTTTAATGATTACACAATGCTACAGTGTTGTACACTTTTCAGGCAGAATTTGATAATTTCAGACAAAATTTGATGATTACACTATTTCAGGCAAACTTTTAATATTTCAGGTAAAATGTTATTTCAGGCAAAATTTGATCAGTACACAAGGTTATGGTCTTGTACTTGTTTTAAGGCAGAGTTTAGGGAGTACACATGGCTATAGTCTTGTGCCCAAGTACACAATTTCAGAAAAAAAATTATATAATTATTCAGGCACAACTTGATAAGTACACAAGGCTTGTGTACCATAGAGTCTTGTTTCTTATTTGCAGGCAAAATTTGATCATTTCATGCAAAATTTGATGATTACACAAGACTACTTGTTTTTAGGCAGAATTTAGGGAGTACACAAGGCTATAGTCTTGTACACAAGAACACAATTTCAAACAAAATTTGATACTAATTTTAATAATAATTTATTCATTTATATTGCGCCCATTCCAAAAAGTGTACACAAGCGCATAACAAAGTAATTATAATGACATAACTTTTAACAACAAGAAAATATACAGCAATCCAAACAAACTGAAAATACGAGAACCTTACAGGACAATCCGAAGAGTTCAAATTGCAAAACATAAGCTAGACCAAAAACAAACTAGTAAAGGAACAATAAATTTATATGCACAATCAGTAAAAAGCTTCTCATAAAAAGATAAGTCTTAAGGACCGATTTAAAAATATTGAGGCTGCCAGCGATCCTAGTATGAGGGGGAGTTTGTTCCAGAGGTGGGGAGCACTACATTCAAAGGCCTTGTCCCCAAGAGCGGCCTTACTACAACCAACAGGGTGACTAAGAAAAATACCATTATCAGAACTGCGAAGGCCTTAGCGAGATAGGGGTTTGATCGAAACAAGCCTAATTAAATACTGAGGAGCTAAAATATGAAGAATTTTGTAAGTGACCATTCAAATTTTAAATTCAATTCTAAACCGAACAGGGAGCCAATGTAAATCCATAAGTAGTGGAGAAATATGGCAATATTTGAAAGCATTACAGACCAGCCTGGCACAAGCATTTTGCACTCTCTGGAGTTGTTTAATCTTAGTGTTGGGTAAGCCATAAAAAAAGACTATTACGTATAGGATAATGCCCGAGGTGCGCGCCATTCGTACCCACGAATGGCGCGTTCACCGAGGGCATTATGCGACTTAACCCACACCTGTGACGTCATGCTATTGTTAAAATCGCTCCATTATTTTGCACGAATGGCGCGATATTGTTTAATTTTTAAGTCAATTGTTTGTATGTATTACGTAAGCTTGTTCACTCCAGTGAACACCACTGTATATGTGTGTGAACAATGGACGAAGACCAACATTTAGGAAATAATTATGCTCGTTCCTTCGATAGTGGCATCATTGATCGGGAGCGAAAGTGGCAGCAGATAAGTGATTTGGTTTCTTGACTTTAAGTAAATTTATACGAGTTAGTGATAGAAACAGACTATCAGATGATGTTGTAGCCGACTTTCTCGGTCAACAAAAACCCCAAACGGTGAAGATAAAAGAAGTGACCTACCCGCGTACAAGCCTGTAGTTTCAGATTTGTTTTTAATAAACAAATTTAAGCTACCTTTATGATCAACAATTTCAGTTGAATTCCTGTTATTTTATGACGATATTGAAAAAAAGTATCTTTGCAATCTTAAATTTTAGGGACTTTACTCACTTACCATGTTTGTGTATGATAAATTAAGCATTTTGAATTAATAAAAACAAAAACATAAATACTGGTTAAAATGAAATTGATTTATCTGACTTTAAGACCTGCTTAAATTACTGTTATAGTTCTATAATTATTTTTTAACATCTCAGCTAAATAATAATTTAATAATGTAGCTGTTCACATGTGGAAAGTGTTAACGATCATTTTGCAATACATGTGTAGCTCTATTAACCTGTGTTAAAAACCATTAAAAACAAAATAATATGTGGTCCATGGCGTCATTGACTTCATTTACTTTATTCCCTAACTCTTTTATGCACAATGGGTGAATAGATGTACCCATCGCGCCATTCGTGCAAAATAATGGAGCGATTTAACAATAGCATGATGTCACATGTGTGGGTTAAAGTAATATAGTCTATTAGAGACAAACGCATGAATGAGTGTTTCAGTACATTCTTTAGACAAAAAATTTATTATGCGCGGGTTTTCATTGACAGATTGGCATCAAACCATGCACCTAGACTTCGAGCAAGGGAAACAGGTGACACAAATGACTGCCCAACCTGAATACCATCCAGTGTAACCTTAGATAGTTGCTGACGGGTACCTATGATCAAGAATTCAGTTTTATTGTCATTTAGATACAAACCATTACATGCAAATAATTATAATTATGAGACAGTTTACCACTAATCGAAACCCTTTGTGATCTGCCATCAAGGTATGAGCGAAACAATAAGGGCTGTACCATCAATTCCAAAGCGAGACTTAAGTGTACTCAGTAAAATACCATGATCCAGTGTATCAAATGCAGCACTTAAATGTAATAAAACCAACAGGGTAACATGTTTTCTATTCATAGCCATTAACAAATCGTTTTGAATTTTCAACAGAGCAGTTTCGGTACTATGGAATTTGCGGTAAGCAGACTGCATCAATGAGTAAAAGTTATTCTGTCAGACAAGATTGTAACTGACATGCTACAGGGAAGTACACACGCCGTGTGTACCGTATAGTCTTGTACGTATTTTCAGGCAAAATTTGATAATTTCAGGCAAAATTTGATAATTTCAGGTAAAATTTAATTATTACACAAGGCTACAGTCTTGTACACAATAGTTCAACAGTTTTAGTTTAAGAACAACACTTTTGTAAGTACGCAAGGCCTGTACATCTTTTCAGGCAAAATGTGATAGTTCAGAATTTGTACACAAGGCTATAGTTTTCAACACAAACATTGTCAACCAAACTTGATAACACACATTTCCTAAGCCTTGTCAGATTCAGGCAAGGTTTGATAACGTTCAGGCAAAATATGGCAACTGTACAAGGCTATATTATTATTATTATATAGGCCTGAGATACAGTTTCAGGCAAAATTTGATAATTTTAGGAGAAAAAGTACACGAGGCCTTGTAAACATTTTCAAGCAACATTTGACAACTACACAAGGCATATGCACCAGTCTAGTAAGTACTAGCTCTTACATTTTCAAGCAAAGTGTTTTTTCTGTACGGAAAGTGTATAATGGCTTTAAACACATTTCCAAACACACAAGCCTTGTACACATTTTGTAGCAAATGCTATACAAGTAGCACATTTGAACACTTTTTCAGGCAAAGTTTTATAAGTACACAAGGCTGTATAAAGCACTGTACAAACATTTTCGGCAAAGTTTAAATTTAAGTAAAGGAGGCTGATGTACAATAGCCTTGTACACAATTTCTGGCAAATTTAATAATTTCATGCAAAATCTTATCAGTACACAAGACCTAATACACAATTTCAGGCAAACCTTGGTAAGTACAAATTTTAGTAACTAACCCAATAGCTTTGTACAAATTTGATAAGTACACAAAGGCCACGTTATTATTATGGTTAATTTAGTTAGCACTGGGACAAGAAAAACAAACACATACAATGATTCGTAGATCTGTTGCCCTACATTTGGAATACACAATGAAATTAATAAGGGAATCAAAGAGTAGGCGACGAGTTCTTAAACGGACGTTTAAAACTGGTAGGGTTGTGGCCATGTGATAAAGGCTTGAGCGGAAGGTGAGGGCCTTTATCGCACCGTAACGACCCTGCAAGGATTTAAACGTCCGCTTTAGATATCGAGTCACTACTCTTTTATTCCCGTTCATAAATGCCCTTATGTTTAAAGCAACTTAATTTACCAGGTATAGACAGTGTGACATTGTTTCATTTGCGTTTTTTTGCGCGTCGGTCGGTGTGTAATACGCGCTGTTAATAATAGCTATGCCAATTGTGTTCCACATAATTCAATTTGGCGTACATTAGCTTTTGCGCCCAACACACAAAGCTTTTCAAAATTTCAAAATCTTTTGTACTTGAAAAAGATCCTTTACTAATTTCGTTGTATGGATTAGACAAGTGATGATCACAGGTAACACAAAGAAGCTGAGTTTGTCTCATTTCTGTTACATCTTTGTAAAATAATTCACCTGCTGTGTGATTTAGCTTGAACAAAACATCCATGCAGTAAGCAGTGTGTTTACATCAATATTCTTCAATATGCCTAATTAAATGAACTGCATACTGTACAAAATCCGTTTACACACAAATCACTTTACGTCAAGTTGGCTAGTTGTGCTGTAATAGAAATGTGTTAAAACTCCAAACTCTGTTTTTACTTGTTTGTTTTAAAATTTATTTATGCCGGTAAAAATCACAGTTACTTACTGGCAACTCAGCTGACAGTAAATTACTGTAATTTTTAAGAGCAAAGTTTTACAGTTTACCCTTTCAAACATTTTAGGCAAAATTTGATAGTACACAAGGCCTTAGTTCTCTAAAAAACAAGGACAGTAAAATCATACACAACCTGGAACGTTAAAGAAAACTTAAATTGTGTTTACCTAAATTTTCGAAGGACTGCAACTTGTGTGTCTACAAAAAAGCTTCTTGGCATCAAAAGGTTCTTTAAGGGCTCGAATCTCTTCAACAGTGTTTCCATCAGGCCTGCTGGGCTGCCTCCCTGCACATCTTGTCGCAAATCTTCTCGCACATCCTATAAATGTCTCATTCTCAATGATTGCTGCAAGTAAAGTAAAGCAATGGGGTTTGAACAGAGAAAATTGTTCTGAGGTGGGCCGCTCTAGTAAACATTTCCTTGTTCAAACCTAAGTTGTTTAAGATCTACCATAAGTCAGTTTCCCTTCAGGTTTTCCTAATTGATAAGTAAAGTAAGGAGTACATGATGAAAAATCTTTGTTGCAATTTTGGGAATCAATGTGGTACATGGATTCCCTAAAGATTGTGCCATATTGTGCGCCTTTTAAGGCAAGACAAAAAGAACAAGGCTACCATAACTAATATTGGCAAACAACGCCTCTCATGATATTCATAGGCACATTCTTCAGGGGTTCTGACGAATGTATAGTCTCTATCTTCACCAACATACACACAAAAGGAGATTCCATCATCTCCAAATAACGCCTCTCATGATATCTTTGATATTATGTTTTCTGTGGCGATTGCATTGTCCATTTAACAACATCATGTAAATTATGCATAAAAAATAAAAATGACCCATTCTCATTGATACAATGCACTGACCTGATTCCAATCTTCTTCTTGCAAGCTTAAGTGCAGAACCGACCATGACACAAATAATGATGATGCTTGATTTCCCATCAAACATGAAGATATATCTCACTCTGTTTAACCATATCTGCAAATAAAATATTTGAACATCAACTTAACTGACCTGGATTTTTAAAAAATTTCTGTGATGAGCAAGGATAACAGCCACCAGAACAGATTTACAACAGTATGAACTGTTAAGAGTCAGTTCAGGTAAATAGTTGACATACTTGCTCACGGTCAAAAAATGAATTTTTTTTATACTTTGTGGGTTGAAGGGCCTTGGGGTGCGAGTAAACAAAATTGCATTTTCAATTCTATATATAGCCCGTTGCCATGGTTACGGCTCATTTTGTTTTTTGGCCATTTTAGGCCGATTTTGGGGTCTGAAAAACTGGTTTTTCTTAGAGATAGAGATCATAAACAATGTAGTTTCTGTGTTTGCGGCAGATGGTTTGGAGCATCCAATCATGTCCAACACAAACGTGGGAAATTAAAAAGCCCGCTTAAAAGTGTTGGAAAAGTTTGCCAAGATCTTATTAAAAACAATGATACTAACGATTTGCAAGATGAGCGTAAGAGATTATTTAAAAGGAACACGTTGCCTGGGATCGGTTAAGTTGGTCTTTGAAATGCGTTTGTAACGGTTTGTTTTAAAATGCATGGTTAGAAAGATGTTTTTGAGTGATACTTGTATAGATCATTATATTCTACTTTTAAAATATCTTTCTAATCATATGCATTTTTTAATAAACGTTTACAAACGCTTTTGAAATACCAACTCGACCGATCCAAGGCAACGTGTTCCTTTAATGAAACAACATTGAAAGAAGTTGTAAAAACTTGCACCTGCTGAACATAAATAAGTAAGATGCATTTGCAGTGACAAAAGTCTATTCAGGCTAGTTTGATATTTTTTCCATTCACTATCTTACTAATTCATAATTATTATATATGTCTCTGAGAACGTTGAGTTGTTTATCACATTGAGTTATTTATCACGTTAAATAAACCAACTCTTTTATTGTTTGCAACAGTACAATTGAAAGGAACCCCACCATAGATGGGGGAACTGCTTACAGAAGGCCAAAGCAGGTGAATGGCCATTTAGCCCTTTAGTCCCTGCACCGCCCGAGTTTGCTGAAATCCAATTTCTCAAGAGTCTTGCAGTAAATTACTGGAATCATAGTTCAAATTTTAAAAGATAGCCAAGGCTTAATGTGTATGCACAATTTTTTACCCTTTCGGTAATATTTGTATAAAAGTTCTCATGGGAACAATAAATGCCTCTCGTTAAACGGCCACGGTAATTTTTATGGCGAATACTTTTGTGCACGGATAAAATGAACACAATAGCTTTTCAAGGCTTTTGTCTGGCTCAATGCTCATACTGATTAAATGCGAAAGCGTTATTTTCGACAATATCATCATAAATGATGAACAGTTTCCTGTTTACTGATGAGCGTTTTATTTTTCGTAAGAGCTAAATTATTTCATCATCATTAGCTTTGACAAGTCAACTGTGAAGGGAGAATTAATAACGATCTATAACAACTAGATATATTAACAAATGCGTAGACCTACTAATGACTATCGAGTTTTCTTTTGATGTTCCTTTTTTTCTACAAACACAAGCTAGCGAGGTTTCCTCATACCGCATACAGTGTATCGCTATAATGCGGCTGGGCGGTACAGCGGCTAAATGGTTAGATACTTTGGATACAGTACTTGCTCACTTTTAGAGCCTCTTTGTTCTGAATGGGATGAAAATGTTTAGTTCGGTAGCGGGCAGGGGACCAAGAAGACTGTTATAAGGCCATGTAAAGACAAGGACAGTAAAGATTGCTCACCGCACTACTTCTCTTCTTGCAATGTGAATCATACCTGTACAACTAGGTAAAGTAGTTATGACAAAACAAGAACTCAGTGGCTTAAAGAGCATGGAAACAGTGCCATATTCTTTTAACAAGCATGCTCGTTTTTGTTTTTTATCAATTCAAACTAAGGGATAACTTCAAAATGCATTTTTAATTGTTTTTGGAAAAATTACCATTTTTGAGGCAGAAGTGTCACAACAGGATACAATAAACCAAAGTGTTTCTCCCCAGTAGACATGCAAACCATAATGATAGCCCAATCAAAACAAAAAGGGAAATATTCCGAGAACCAACAAAACATTAAAGACAGTACAAACTTTCTTGATGTGCAAGGGGAATTAAAAAATGTGACTTTCAAAAAAAAAGGCGCTGTTCGCAAAACTGTTATTTTATTTTATGCAATGTCAAGAAATATGATTGGGCCAGGGCCGGGGTGGGGCAAATTATAAGATTTAGGTCATCAACAAGTCCTGATCAATGTTTGGTAATGCACTAAACCTACAAAGTGCTTATAAAAAGCTGCCAGATTGATGGAATTATAGCTAACTTTTTCATGTTATAAATTCAAAATGAAGCAAATATTTCAAAATGCATTTCTCTATGTTTTCGGGGAAAAGGGTCTATTTTTGAGACAGTTCTGTTACATCAGGATACAATTGCCCGAGTCTTTCTTACCAGAAATAAAAAGACAAATTATGGCCCTGATCAAAACCGAAAGGAAAATATTCTGAGACCCCTGAAAAAATGGAATTTTGAGGGCAAAAAATATGGTAAAAATGTTGAATTTGCAAGCTCTAAAAACATACTGTAATGCACGTTCTTAAAATAGCACAAGGGTGAAATTTATAGCAATATTTTTTGTCTCAAGTAAAGCCAAGGATGATACTTTGTAGTGATGTAAAAGGTTTTATGAAATATTTTTGTTTTTTGGTGGGGTGGAGTTGTAAATATTAACTTAAAAAAACAGTTTTTCATTCCCCAATATCGGCCCAAAGTGGCCTAAACACAAATGAACTGTTACCATGGCAACGTGTTATATTATGATTTGAAATGTTAATGTTGTTTATTTGCACCCCAAGTCCCTACCATCCACAAAGTATAAAAAAAAATATTCCTTTTCTTTTACCATGGACACGTATGTCGATATTATGTGGAAAGACCCTTAAAAAGGCATTTTTCATGTTTTGGGGAAAAAAGTCTAGTTTTGAGGCAGTACTGGCCCAACAGGATACAATTGCCCAAGTTTTTGACACCAGATATGGAAAGACCAATGTTGGCCCTAATCACAGACGAAAGGAAAATTTTCTGAGACCCCTGGCAAGTTGACATTTTGGGGTCCAAAAATAGGGTAAAAATGTCGATTTTGCAAGTTCTAAAAACATACTGTAATGCATGGTGCAAAAATAGCACAAGGGTGATATTTAAAGCAATAATTTTTTTTCTCAAGGAAGGCCAAGGATGATACTTTGTAGTGATATAAAAGGTTTTTTGAATTAATATTGCATTTTGGTGGGGTGGAGTTGTAAATATGAGCTAAAAACCAGTTTTTCAGACCCCAAAATCGACCTAAAATGGCAAAAAAAATAAAATGAGCCGTAACCATGGCAACGGGCTATATATAGAATTGAAAATGCAATTTTGTTTACTTGCACCCCAAGGCCCTTCCACCCACAAAGTATAAAAAAAATTCATTTTTTGACCGTGAGCAACTATGTCAACTATTTACCTGAACTGACTCTTAATACGCTCTTCCATGTAGAAGGGTGGAATTTTTTATTATTATTTTTTTTGCTGACAGGAGTGTGGCTTTTGTTCTATTAAGATCAAACCCCTCTGTTTTTCAAAAAGATTTTCATTTATTATGTGGTTTGGTAATTGCACATGTGCCATTGATTTCTCATACCCCCTACTTGTATATCATCTTGAAGCTACCTCAGTCTACATTTACACATACAAAACGCAAAGGGTCCAAATCAAAGGCTATCTATAATATGTAACTGTTGTTCGTATTATTTGTGGAGTAAAATATATTGTTCTCCAAAAAAGAAGGAAAAAACACAATTTATATCGACTATATATCGATATGGATCATTCTTCAGTCCTGTTATAAATGTATTTTTTTATACATGGACCATTGGTCATTGTTGTCATGATAATTCAAATCAGTATTACCTGAACATCCCTCATCGCCAAACAAAATCTGAGCAGAACCTAAACATTTGAAGAGGTTTTCCATCTTCTCATTCTACTATGAGCTTTTCAGGTCATGTCTCTTGTAGACCTGCAAAGAAAACACCAACATTCAGAATTTAGAAAATTACTCAAACCGATTTCAACATCGATAGAAATATGTTATGAAATTCAGAGTGGCTTTAATACCTTTCTCATTATGCACTACATGTGAAATCAAAGACTGTGAGATGACATGCACTGTTACATACACTTCTTCTCTACATCCAAGAGTACAAATGGGCACATAATACATGAGGTTTTGGTATTGACGTTCCCCTTGCACAAAACATTGAGGCAGCTTACATTGCGGCTTCAAGTTGTCAACAATGGAAAGCAAAAAGGACTGAAATCAATGCTGCTAAAATTTTTTAGCCTAGCACGCCAGCTATCCATTATAGGATGTTTCAAACTCAAAGTTCCAGGGGTTAAGATCAAGAATTAGGTATTCTGGGAAATAGTTGCACAGTGAAAATATACACCACTGGGAACGACTTCTTCCATGAAGGCAATAAGCTTTTTCAATAATGCTGATTAAATTCATGCATACCTAAAGACACCAATGACTTGCCAAACTTGTGTAGAAGGCAGTCGCACAAAGTTGGCTTCAATGTGCCACAACTAGGTCATTTTAATGAAAACTGTTCAACTTAATTAAATCTAGAAGAGAAAAAAAACTTGAGTGTACATTGCCATGTGTGTCTTGCGTGATGATTGAAAGGGTTTCACTACAGAAAAGCTTCTTGGCATCAGAAGGCACTTGAACATCCTGTGCACTAGGCCTTGCTGGGCTGCCTCCCTGCCCATCTTTTCGCAAATCTTCTCGCACATCTTTGATTGTCTAACTGTCCATGATTCATGTAAGTAAAATAAAGCAATGGGGCTTGAACAAAGAAAAATGTACTGAAGCGGGCCGCTCCAGTAAACTTTTCCTTGTTCAAACCTAAGTTGTTTAAGATCTACCAAGTCAGTTTCCCTTCAGGTTTTCTTACTTGATAAGTAAAATAAAGAGTACATGATGAAAAATCTTTGTTGCAATTTTGGGAATCAATGTGGTACCATGGATACCTCAAAGATTGTGCAGTATCGTGCGCCTTTTTAGGCAAGACAAAAAGAACAAGGCTACCGTAACTGATATTGACATGGAGTTTTACCCACAAAATGGTACATTAGGTAATCAGTGGCATTGTGGCATTGATGCAATGGCAGAAAACATAAACAAATTATCATGAGAGTCGAATGAGACTTATTGCATTTAAGGAACTTGCAACTTATGCTATACAGAGTGCTCCTGTCTGAAGCGTCATATTGATGAGTAAATTTAAAATAAAAACAATTTCCGCAAAGTGAGCATTTTATGAAGTTTTGGTTGGTAGTCGATGTCATGCAGAGTTTGTCATTGGTTTTTCACAATTTTATCTCGACCCAGATGGCAGATTGATCTCAAACTTCTACAAAGAGTCAGTTGTGGTATAATACATTGCCAGCAATGGTTTTGTTAGCAAAACCAAGTTCTGTAATGATTCTTTAAGTTGCTGGAGTTTATTCAGAAAGCCAACTACTAAAACAAATCTTGAAGCAAAATTAAAACAGCTCAACCAAATAAAGCTTATAAAGATTTTAGGGTAGCCTGAAGGCACTGGACACTGTTGATTATTACTCAAAATAACAGTTAGCATAAACCTTACTTAACATAAACCAATGAGAGCTGTTGATAGTATCAAACATTGTGAGAATAGGTTACCTCCGATGTATTTTTCAAATATTCAAAGACTTCAGGCCTTGAGAATTTGTTTTTCTTAAACACACAAATGTGTGCAAACAAAGATTTTTGTCATAATTCCCTTTGCTTTGCTGACCAATTCAGTCAAAAACTTTTACAGATTTGCTATAAATGCATGTGTCAGAATACAACTAGTGAGAACAAAATTACCAAAGGTGTCCAGTGCCTTTAAACATTGAAAACCCAGTGAAACCTAAACCAAGTATTAAAAAAGGTCTTATTTATTTAAAATAAATGCAACGAAAAGTAGAAATAGAATTTTTTGTTTTCTACAAAATAAAGTGTTAAACAATAAAGATTAATTAAAGGAACACGTTGCCTTGGATCGGACGAGTTGGTCAAAACAAAAGCGTTTGTAACCGTTTTTTATATAATGCATATGGTTGGAAAGATGTTTTAAAAGTAGAATACAATGATCCACACAAGTTTGCCTCGAAATTGCATGGTTTTTCTTCTACTGTGCGAACCAACACGGTCGGCCATTTATGGGAGTCAAAATTTTGACCCCCATAAATGGCCGACGTGTTAGTCGACGAGGTAAAAGGAAAACCACGCAATTTTGAGGCATGTTTGTGTGGATCATTGTATTCTACTTTTACAACATCTTTCTACCCATATGCATTTTATAAAAAACGGTTACAAACGCTTTTCAAAAACCAACTCGACCGATCCAAGGCAATGTGTTCCTTTAATACAATGTGTTGCTATTTTATTGTTTAACTTGCATCACAATTTCTAACAATTCCTGAAGATCACAGATTTACATAAAATCTACACGATCTAATGATGATGATGGTAGAAAACATACCTTAAAATATTTTTGTCTGAAATGTCATACTTGATGAGTAATAATAATCTAATTTCGCGTTTGGAGTTCATCGCTCAGTGAGAGTTTTATTCATTTTTGTTTTGCATTAGATGCAATGCAAAATTTTTAGTTGTTTTTGTCACTATTTTCATGTGACTCCGATGGCGGATCGATCTCAAACTTCTACAGGTTTGTCAGTTTATGTTTGTGGTAGATACATAAAGTGCTGACACTGACAACAACTTTTTAGCTAGCAAAACCAATTCTGTAATGTTCCTTTAATTTTTCACAAAAATAAGTCACGATAACAGCCCAGTTCTAAAATACAAGCAAGGTCTATAAAATAGGTCACTAACATACTAATTTTTGTGGTAATATATATAAACCTTCGTATCAACAAGTTTAATTAAAAACTTCGTAAAAGAACACCCATGATTCGAACCAACTACCTTTGGGTATGGAGTCGGGAACCCTTCCACTGGGTCACTGCTCATTCTTGCTAATCATGTGTTCGAGTTTAATTTTAAACCGTCTCTTCAACAATTTTAAATTAAAAGTTAGTAAAAGAACACCCATTATTCGAACCCAGTACCTTTGGGTATGGAGTCGGGAGCCCTTCCACTGGGCCACTGCTCCTTCTTACTAATCGTGTGTTCGAGTTTAATTTTAAACCTCATCAACAATTTTAAATTAAAAGTTAGTAAAAGAACACCTGTTATTCGAACCCAGTACCTTTGGGTATGCAGTCGGGAACCCTTCCACTGGGCCACTGCTCATTCTTGCTCATCAAGTGTTCGAGTGTAATTTAAAACCTTCGTATCAACAATTTGAAATTAAAACTTAGTAAAAGAACACCCACGATTCGAACCCAGTACCTTTCGGTATGGAGTCGGGAACCCTTCCACTGGGCCACTGCTCCTTCTTACTAATCATGTGTTCAGGTTTAATTTAAAACCTTCGTATCAACAACTTTAAATTAAAAGTTAGTAAAAGAACACTCATTATTCGAACCCAGTATACCTTTGGGTATGGAGTCGGGAACCCTTCCACTGGGCCACTGCTCCTTCTTACTAATCATGTGTTCGAGTTTAATTTTAAACCTTCGTATCAACAATTTGAAATTAAAACTTAGTAAAAAAACACCGATGATTCGAACCCTGTACCTTTGGGTATGGAGTCGGGAACCTTTCCACTGGACCACTGCTCATTCTTGCTGATCAAGTGTTCGATCAACAATTTAATCAACAATATTAAATTAAACGTTAGTAAAAGAACACCGATGATTCGAACCCAGTACCTTTGGGTATGGAGTCGGAAGCCCTTCCACTGGGCCACTGCTCATTCTTGCTCATCAAGTGTTCGAGTGTAATTTAAAACCTTCGTATCAACAATTTTAAATAAAAGGTTCGTAAAAGAACACCCATGATTCGAACCCACTACCTTTGGGTATGGAGTCGGGAACCCTTCTACTAGGCCACTGCTCATTCTTGCTCATCAAGTGTTCGAGTGTAATTTAAAACCTTCGTATCAACAGTTTGAAATTAAAAGTTAGTAAAAGAACACCCATTATTCGAACCCAGTACTTTTGGGTATGGAGTCGGGAACCCTTCCACTGGGCCACTGCTCCTTCTTACTAATCATGTGTTCGAGTTTAATTTAAAACCTTCGTATCAACAACTTTAAATTAAAAGTTAGTAAAAGAACACTCATTATTCGAACCCAGTACCTTTGGGTATGGAGTCGGGAACCCTTCCACTGGGCCACTGCTCCTTCTTACTAATCATGTGTTCGAGTTTAATTTTAAACCTTCGTATCAACAATTTGAAATTAAAACTTAGTAAAAAAACACCGATGATTCGAACTCTGTACCTTTGGGTATGGAGTCGGGAACCTTTCCACTGGGCCACTGCTCATTCTTGCTGATAAAGTGTTCGATCAACAATTTAATCAACAATATTAAATTAAACGTTAGTAAAAGAACACCGATGATTCGAACCCAGTACCTTTGGGTATGGAGTCGGAAGCCCTTCCACTGGGCCACTGCTCATTCTTGCTCATCAAGTGTTCGAGTGTAATTTAAAACCTTCGTATCAACAATTTTAAATAAAAAGTTCGTAAAAGAACACCCATGATTCGAACCCACTACCTTTGGGAATGGAGTCGGGAACCCTTCTACTAGGCCACTGCTCATTCTTGCTCATTAAGTGTTCGAGTGTAATTTAAAACCTTCGTATCAACAGTTTGAAATTAAAAGTTAGTAAAAGAACACCCATTATTCGAACCCAGTACCTTTGGGTATGGAGTCGGAAGCCCTTCCACTGGGCCACTGCTCCTTCTTACTAATCATGTGTTCGAGTTTAATTTTAAACCTTCTCATCAACAATTTTAAATTAAAAGTTAGTAAAAGAACACCGATGATTCGAACCCAGTACCTTTGGGTATGGAGTCGGGAGCCCTTATACTAGGCCACTGCTCCTTCTTACTAATCATGTGTTCGAGTTTAATTTTAAACCTTCTCATCAACAATTTTAAATTAAAACTTAGTAAAAGAACACCGATGATTCGAACCCTGTATCTCTGGGTATGGAGTTGGGAGCCCTTCCACTGGGCCACTGCACCTTCTTACTAATTATGTGTTCGAATTTAATTTTAAACCGTCTCATCAACAATTTTAAATTAAAACTTAGTAAAAGAACACCCATTATTCGAACCGAGTACCTTTGGGTATGGAGTCGGAAGCCCTTCCACTGGGCCACTGCTCCTTCTTACTAATCATGTGTTCGAGTTTAATTTTAAACCTTCGTATCAACAATTTGAAATTAAAACTTAGTAAAAGAACACCGATGATTCGAACCCTGTACCTTTGGGTATGGAGTAGGAAGCGCTTCCACTGGGCCACTGCTCCTTCTTACTAATCATGTGTTCGAGTTTAATTTTAAACCTTCTCATCAACAATTTTAAATTAAAACTTAGTAAAAGAACACCCATTATTCGAACCCAGTACCTTTGGGTATGGAGTAGGAAGCCCTTCCACTGGGCCACTGGTCCTTCTTACTAATCATGTGTTCGAGTTTAATTTTAAACCTTCTCATCAACAATTTTAAATTAAAACTTAGTAAAAGAACACCCATTATTCGAACCCAGTACCTTTGGGTATGGAGTCGGACGCCCTTCCACTGGGCCACTGCTCCTTCTTACTAATCATGTGTTCGAGTTTAATTTTAAACCTTCGTATCAACAATTTGAAATTAAAACTTAGTAAAAGAACACCGACAATTCGAACCCTGTACCTTTGGGTATGGAGTCGGGAACCCTTCCACTGGGCCACTGCTCCTTCTTACTAATCATGTGTTCGAGTTTAATTTTGAACCGTCGTATCAACAATTTGAAATTAAAACTTAGTAAAAAACACCGATGATTCGAACCCAGTACCTTTGGGTATGGAGTCGGGAGCCCTTCCACTGGGCCACTGCTCCTTCTTACTAATCATGTGTTCGAGTGTAATTTTAAACCTTCTCATCAACAATTTTAAATTAAAAGTTTTAAAGTAAAAGAACACCCATTATACGCACCCAGTACCTTTGGGTATGGAGTCGGGAGCCCTTCCACTGGGCCGCTGCTCCTTCTTACTAATCATGTGTTCGAGTTTAATTTTAAAACCTTCTCATCAACAATTTTAAATTAAAAGTTAGTAAAAGAACACCCATTATTCGAACCCAGTACCTTTGGGTATGGAGTAGGAAGCCCTTCCACTGGGCCCCTGCTCCTTCTTACTAATCATGTGTTCAGGTTTAATTTTAAACCTTCGTATCAACAATTTGAAATTAAAATGTTAGTAAAAGAACACCCATGATTCGAACCCAGTACCTTTGGGTATGGAGTCGGGAGCCCTTCTACTAGGCCACTGCTCCTTCTTACTTATCATGTGTTCGAGTTTAATTTTAAACCTTCGTATCAACAATTTGAAATTAAAATGTTAGTAAAAGAACACCCATGATTCGAACACAGTACCTTTGGGTATGGAGTCGGGAACCCTTCCACTGGGCCACTGCTTATACTTGCTCATCAAGTGTTTGAGTGTAATTTGAAATCTTCATATCAACATTTTTAAATTAAAAGTTAGTAAAAGAACACCCATGATTCGAACCCACTTCCTTTGGGTATGGAGTCGGGAACCCTTCCACTGGGCCACTGCTCATTCTTGCTCATCAAGTGTTCGAGTGTAATTTAAAATCGTCATATCAACATTTTTAAATTAAAAGTTAGTAAAAGAACACCCATTATTCGAACCCAGTACCTTTGGGCATGGAGTCGGGAACCCTTCCACTGGACCACTGCTCATTCTTCCTCATCAAGTGTTTGAGTTTAATTTAAAACCTTCGTATCAACAATTTTAAATTAAAACTTAGTAAAAGAATACCCATGATTCGAACCCAGTACCTTTGTGTATATAGTCGAGAACCCTTCCACTGGGCCACTGCTCATTCTTGCTCATGAAGTGTTCGAGTTTAATTTTAAACCTTCGTATTAACAATTTTAAATTAAAACTTAGTAAAAGAACACCTATGATTCGAACCCAGTACCTTTGGGTATGGAGTCGGGAGCCCTTCCACTGGGCCACTGCTCCTGCTTACTAATCATGTGTTCGAGTTTAATTTTTAAGGAACACGTTGCCTTGGATCGGACGAGTTGGTCAAAACAAAAGCGTTTGTAACCGTTTTTTTATAAAATGCATATGGTTGGAAAGATGTTTTAAAAGTAGAATACAATGATCCACACAAGTTTGCCTCGAAATTGCGTGGTTTTCCTTCTACTGTGCGAACTAACATGGTCGGCCATTTATGGGAGTCAAAATTTTGACCCCCGTAAATGGCCAACGTGTTAGTCGACAAGGTAAAAGGAAAACCACGCAATTTCGATGCATGTTTGTGTGGATCATTGTATTCTACTTTTACAACATCTTTCTACCCATATGCATTTTATAAAAAACGGTTACAAACACTTTTCAAAGACCAACTCGACCGATCCAAGGCAACGTGTTCCTTTAAACCTTCTCATCAACAATTTTAAAATAAAAGTTAGTAAAAGAACACCGATGACACAAACCCAGTACCTTTGGGTATGAAGTCGGGAACCCTTCCACTGGGCCACTGCTCATTCTTGCTCGTCAAGTGTTCAAGTTTAATTTTAAACCTTCGTATCAATAAATTGAAATTAAAATGTAAGTAAAAGAACACCCATGATTCGAACCCAGTACCTTTGGGTATGGATTCGTGAGCCCTTCTACTAGGCCACTGCTCATTCTTGCTTATCATGTGTTCGAGTTTAATTTTAAACCTCATCAACAATTTTAAATTAAAAGTTAGTAAAAGAACACCCGTTATTCGAACCCAGTACCTTTGGGTATGCAGTCGGGAACCCTTCCACTGGGCCACTGCTCCTGCTTACTAATCATGTGTTCGAGTTTAATTTTAAACCTTCTCATCAACAATTTTAAATTCAAAGTTAGTAAAAGAACACCCATTATTCGAACCCAGTACCTTTGGGTATGGAGTCGGGAACCCTTCCACTGGGCCCCTGCTCATTCTCGCTCATCAAGTGTTCAATTTTAAACCTTCGTATCAACAAATTGAAGTTTGAACTTACTAAAAAAAAGACACTCGATTCGAACCCAGTACCTTTGGGTATGGAGTCGGGAACCCTTCCACTGGGCCACTGCTCATTCTTGCTCATCAAGTGTTTGAGTTTAATTTAAAACCTTCGTATCAACAATTTTAAATTAAAACTTAGTAAAAGAACACGGACGATTCGAACACACTACCTTTGGGTATGGAGTCGGGAACCCTTCCACTGGGCCACTGCTCCTTCTTACTAATCATATGTTCGAGTTTAATTTTAAACCTTCGTATCAACAATTTTTAAATTAAAAATTGGTAAAAGAACACCCATGATTCGAACCCAGTACCTTTGATAATGGAGTCGGGAGCCCTTCCACTGGGCCACTGCTCCTTCTTACTAATCATGTGTTTGAGTTTAATTTTAAACCTTCGTATCAACAATTTGAAATTAAAACTTAGTAAAAAACACCGATGATTCGAACCCTGTACCTTTGGGTATGGAGTCGGGAACCTTTCCACTGGGCCACCGCTCATTCTTGCTCATCAAGTGTTCGAGTGTTATTTAAAACCTTCGTATCAACAATTTTAAATAAAAAGTTCGTAAAAGAACACCCATGATTCGAACCCACTACCTTTGGGTATGGAGTCGGGAACCCTTCTACTAGGCCACTGCTCATTCTTGCTCATCAAGTGTTCGAGTGTAATTTAAATCCTTCGTATCAACAGTTTGAAATTAAAAGTTAGTAAAAGAACACCCATTATTCGAACCCAGTACCTTTGGGTATGGAGTAGGAAGCCCTTCCACTGGGCCACTGCTCCTTCTTACTAATCATGTGTTCAGGTTTAATTTTAAACCTTCGTATCAACAATTTAAAATTAAAATGTTAGTAAAAGAACACCCATGATTCGAACCCAGTACCTTTGGGTATGGAGTCGGGAGCCCTTCTCCTAGGCCACTGCTCCTTCTTACTAATCATGTGTTCGAGTTTAATTCAAAACCTTCTCATCAACAATTTTAAATTAAAACATAGTAAAAGAACACCGATGATTCGAACCCTGTACCTTTGGGTATGGAGTAGGAAGCCCTTCCACTGGGCCACTGCACCTTCTAACTAATTATGTGTTCGAATTTAATTTTTAACCGTCTCATAAACAATTTTAAATTAAAAGTTAGTAAACGAACACCCATTATTCGAACCCAGTACCTTTGGGTATGGAGTCGGGAGCCCTTCCACTGGGCCACTGCTCCTTCTTACTAATCATGTGTTCGAGTTTAATTTTAAACCTTCTCATCAACAATCTTAAATTAAAAGTTAGTAAAAGAACACCGATCACACAAACCCAGTACTTTTGGGTATGAAGTCGGGAACCCTTCCACTAGGCCACTGCTCATTCTTGCTCGTCAAGTGTTCAAGTTTAATTTTAAACCTTCGTATCAACAATTTTAAATTAAACGTTAGTAAAAGAACACACATTATTTGAACCTAGTACCTTTGGGTGTAGAGTCGGGAACCCTTCCACTGGGCCACTGCTCATTCTTGCTCATCAAGTGTTCAATTTTAAACCTTCGTATCAACAAATTCAAGTTTGAACTTACTAAAAAAAAAGACACATGATTCGAACCCAGTACCTTTCGGTATGGAGTCGGGAACCCTTCCACTGGGCCACTGCTCATTCTTGCTCATCAAGTGTTTGAGTTTAATTTAAAACCTTCGTATCAACAATTTGAAATTAAAACTTAGTAAAAGAACACCCATGATTCGAACCCACTACCTTTGGGTATGGAGTCGGGAGCCCTTCCACTGGGCCACTGCTCCTTCTTACTAATCATGTGTTTGAGTTTAATTTAAAACCTTCGTATCAACAATTAGAAATAAAAAGTTAATAAAAGAACACCCATGATTCGAACCCGGTACCTTTGGTTATGGAGCCAGGAACCCTTCCACTGGGCCACTGCTCCATCTTACTAATTATGTGATCGAGTTTAATTTTAAAACTTCGTATCAACAATTTGAAAATAAAACTTAATAAAAAAAAACACCCATGATTCGAACCCAGTACCTTTTGGTAAGAAGTCGGTAACCCTTCCACGGGGCCACTGCTCCTTATGTGTACGAGTTTAATTTTAAACCTTCGTACTACGTCGACAAGCCCTGTCCTCCCCAAATTCCTATAACTCATATTTTATTGTATACAACTACATTTATAAAGTATTAAAACAATTGAACGGATAGTTCCAAGAAATATTTTGCCTGTGAACCTGTTTATGGTACTGCCTTGTCTTGTCTTTACTGCACAAACTTCTGCCACTGGGCTATAAACGTGCAGACCCTCATGCATGCATGCCCCTACATTTAAGTTAAAATTAATGTGTCAATGTAGGTACACTGTATGTATTTATGTGTTGAATCTGAGAAGTTTCACAGTATAAAGCTTCTGAAATTCTGTTTTACAATAGAAACTGTTTCGAACAATCAAAAGAACTCTGCATTTTAAATTCAAACTTAGTAAAAGAACACCCATGATTCGAACCCAGTACCTTTGGGAATGGAGTCGGGAACCCTTCCACTGGGCCACTGCTCATTCTTGCTCATGAAGTGTTCGAGTTTAATTTTATACCTTCGTATCAACAATTTTAAATTAAAACTTAGTAAACAAAAGACCCATGATTCGAACCAAGTACCTTTGGGTATGGAGTCGGGAGCCCTTCCACTGGGCCACTGCTCCTTCTTACTAATCATGTGTTCGAGTTTAATTTGAAACCTTCGTATCAACAATTTCAAATTTAAACTTAGTAACACAGTACCCTTCCACTGGGCCAATGCTCCGTCTTACTAATCATGTGTTCGAGTTTAATTTTAACCCTTCGTAACAACAATTTGAAATTAAAACTTAGTAAAAGAACACCCATGATTCGAACCCACTACCTTTGGGTATGGAGTCGGGAGCCCTTCCACTGGGCCACTGCTCCTTCTTACTAATCATGTGTTCGAGTTTAATTTTAAACCATCGTATCAACAATTTTAAATTAAAAGTTAGTCAAAGAACACCCATTTTCTGGCTGCTGTGGTTCAGATTGCGGGGAGAAGAAGACCTTGGTGCTAGTGGCCAATGGGGAATAAGCCACTTCGGAATGTCAGTGGCGCATGTCTGTTACTGCTGACAACGTATTTTGTCTTTATTCCTTAACCTTTTGACAATACCCACTGGTATTGTCAAAAGGTTAAGGGAGATAGACAAAGTGTTGTCAAAAGGTTAAGGGAGATAGACAAAGTATTGCCAAAAGATAAAGGGAGATAGACAAAATGCGTTGTCAACAGTAACAGACATGCGCCACTGACATTCCGAAGTGGCTTATTGCAAGGAGGCTGCTAAATAAAATTGGCTTTTATCATAAGAAAAACATAAAATTATGTCCGCACACCATATTCACAGAATCAATGAACTTTGTTTATTTTATTACACAATCTCCACAGAACACTTTACAACAAGTGGACAACAACAAATAAATAAAAAAAGTGAAAATCATCAAAGACACTGAAATATGAAGAGTTGTCGGGGGCATTCTTTGATCATTTGGCTCAAACAAATTTAAGCCCCTTCTGTTGCAGAGCAACAAAGAATCCATGCAAAATCATACATGCTTTTGACAAAACACACTCAAACAATTCGTCATTTCTCTATTTCAATTAGAAGGTCAGGATTAGTACTCAAAATCAAAATTTGTATTTTGTAAATTCATCTCAATTTTCAACAAATAATATTTATTAAAGCCTTTTAGAAATACATTGCTTTAAAATTTGGCTCTTTAGATAATGAATTTGCTTCAACAAAATGGCAGACAGTTCAAGAGGGTATAAACAGAAAACTAAACAATTTTCAGGTATATTTATGTGGGTCATTATTTACTAAATTTGAAACATCTTTCCAACCATATTCATTCTTTCATAGCAATATCTTTCTTGAGCACAAAACACTAAACCCAGATGATACATGTCCCTTTTGGCATGTGATGTAATTCAACATTCATAAATACCTCACACAGTTTTGCTATTCATATTTTTGATCTTCTGTGACTTTTGTGTCTCCCAGCTCTGTAACGTTCCTTTAAGTTTCACACTGTTGTGACTTAGGTGCCCCACTCAATTATACTTGTATTAGCAAAGTAATTTGTCAACAGTGTTTTCTGTATAACAGCTTTATAAATTTTGGCCCTGGTTGGACACATGTTTTAAATGTAGGGTATCAATATTTACACTAATGTGCCTCAAAACTGTGAGGTTTTCCAATTACTCTGTGAACTAAAATAGTCAGCCATTTTGGGGAGTCAAGCATTTGCTTCAACAAAATGACAGAATGTGATCAAGAGGGTAAACAGAAAACCAAACAATTTCCAGGTAGTGTGGATCAATCAATTTGAAACATATTAACAACAATCTTTTCATAGCAGGCACTTTCTAAAGCCACAAACAGCCAACATGTCCCTTTAAAGACACTGGACACTGTTGGTAATTTGTCTAAGATCAGTCTTCTCACTTGATGTATCTCAATATATGCATAAAATAACAAACCTGTGAAAATTTGAGATTAATCAGTCGTCAAAGTTGCGAGATACTAATAAGAGAAAAAACACCTTGTCACACGAAGTTGTGTGCATTCAGATGCTTGATTTCGAGACCTCAAATTATAAATCCGAGGTACCGAAGTCCAATTTGAGGAAAATTACTTCTTTCTCAGTCGTCAAAGTTGCGAGATAATAATGGAAGAAAAAACACCTTGTCACACGAAGTTGTGTGCATTCAGATGCTTGATTTCGAGACTTCAAATTCAAAATCTCAGGTACCGAAATCAAATTTGAGCAAAACTACTTCTTTCTTGAAAACAACAGCTATCAACAGCTCCCCATTACTAGTTACCAAGTAAGGTCATATGCTAATGATTATTTTGAGAATTAACCCACAGATAGTATCCACTGTCTTTCATGTTATGTAATATTTTGTTATTATCTGGTTGGAAACCTGTTTTGAAAGTACATGTAGTGTACAATGTATAATAATTTACACTATCAAAACTGTGGTTTTTTTTTTTTTTTTACTTCCTTTTTTTTTTCTTTCTTTAGTCAAAACTTCCATTTACTTGTGTACTTTTTAAATAGTCTGCCATTTTTTAGGAGTCTAGAATTTGCTTCAACAAAATGGCAGACTATGTCACTGCAATCCCATGCAAATACCATTTCAGGTTTATTTGTGTGGATCGTTAATTTCTAGTTTTAAAACCTACTTGCAACCACATCCACTTCATAGCAAGCACTTTCTAAAGCCAAAAACACCCAACTCAAAAACGAAGTGTCCCTTTAGGAGTGTCAGGCAACATTCAATTGTCAGGCTCATTACTTGTTATTAAAACTGTCTTGCTAAAAATCATCACATCTCAAACTCAACAATTTCAATCACAATCAATGATTTCATTAATTTTATCTAAACATTTTGGAGACCTATTTTAGGCTATGGAAGAGTTTTTTATGACATAGACCTGGTTGGACAGAATAACTTTTAAAGTAGTGGAATAAAAGTAATGGATAATAAACTCATGTACTTCAAAACTGTGAGGTTTTCCATTTACTTTCTGAACTAAAACGGTTCAACATTTTGATGAGTCAAAAGTTTGCTTCAACAAACTTGTCGGTTGTGTTAGGTCAACAACACAAAAAGAAAAACCAAACAAGTTCCAGGTACAACATAATTGTGTGGATCATCATTTTCAAAAAAATTAAATAAAAAATAAAATCTTTCGGATGGCAGGCATTGAAGAGAAGCATAATAGGATGTTGACATGGGCTTTCAGTGATAGATGTTCATCCATGACTGCACTGAGATTTCTTGCTTCTGATGAGTGTATTAACTTTACATCTCCAACTATGATGAAAGTGATTTGGCTGTTTCAAAAATCTTGATGAAAAAAAACAAACAAAAAAAACCCACTGTTTTTGCGGCAATTAGCATCTTGTTCGTAGTCGCCCATTGGTGAATGTCCTTCATGCATGCACTGAGTTTTGGGAGTGAAGTGTCAGTCCATGGCCGCATCAAGCTTAAAAAGTAACGGGGGGGGGGGCACATTCCTCGAGTTGCCCTCCTCACCTGATCTCTTCTCTCCCAATGGGGATCCAAACCTTTGCAAGTTTGCAGTCAATTCAGGAGCCATAACCTTGAAGATGTTATCAAAGTACTGCACAAATAAAAAATTCAAATAAGAAAAAATCACTTGTATAAAAAAAAATATTGGTTACCACAACTCAGTAGGTAATCAAGACTTTCCAACCATCAGAATTATTGTGGAAACATGCTGAACTTACTTATGTTTTTATAATAACAATCTACTACTCATACTACTCATACTTAACATCTCATTGAGCCGAATACAGGGATTAACAATAACGGCAACCTGTCCATTTGAAACTAAAGGGCAAAAGGTCAGGATTTCGGAATTACAAAATAACCCCCGGAAAAAGAAAGATTTAAAGCATAAATTCCAGTACCGTCTTTCTGTTTTTATTATAAGGTCAGGTCAGGTTTTCTATCAGACATAAAGAAAACCTGCCCCCATGGTTTTGTTGCATGTGGACTCCTTTTGTTCTGGTTTTGCATTAACTCCTGTAAAGTTCTTTTCAAAACTACGCCAACTCACAGAAAGACTGTCATTATATGGTGTTACGTCAAACCTTCCAAGATTGTATTTCTGCCTTGTAAATTTTCAAGAAATCCCACATAACGATTATTTGGTTTTGTTTTTTATTTTTCATAAAACAGATACGCATGTCCTCTCTTACACGGGCGAATGAGCACTTCTTCTTATCCGGGATCCAGAAAGATAGGGAGTTTCAACAAACCCCTAGACCCAAATGCACCATCCGTGAAACCGGCTGCAATTGGCTCTTCTTCAGGTTGATGAAGTATCCAAGGCGTGACTGCATGTAACAGACTACATACAACGCTCTAGCAGCCTTTTGACTCGAGTCGCTTATCGAGCCCTGCAAGCAAACAAAAACAAACATTCTGCTGTTAGGAACAATACTTCGCCTCTCCACCACACTCTCCAATGAAACGGTCGACGATCCAAGCGTAGCTCGGTCCGGAGACTGGCAACCGTTGGATGGAGCTGACCAGCTCGTCCTCCTCATTGGCCGAGTCGGTCGAGTCGGAGGGACGAGATGTCAACGAGGAACGGGATTCTGAACCGGCCTCATCACGGCGCCCGTGGTCAGACTCAAAGGCCGCCGACGGGTGCAGACTGATGCAAGGCGGGCCCCCCGGGGGGGGGGGGGGGGGGGGTCCCATTGGGTGGTAGCCACACGCCCCTGAACGTACGGGTTAGCGGGCGGTTGTGAGGGGAGAATCTGGCGCACTGCTAGCCGTGTGGGGGAGTCCCCATTGGCCCAGTGCAAGCCACCCACGGCCGTGTTGACTATGGGGCACCAGTTCGGTGGCTAAGTCAGACGGGCCTTGTCCACCACCCTCGTGACGACCCGTAATTGAGGCCGCGAGGGTGTGAAAAGCTTCTAAAAATTCTTCCCTCGAGATCGGGTCCCCACCCTTTTGACGTTTGTCACGGTGGGGACAACCGGAGGTAGAGCCGCTTGAGCTGGGACTCGAGGGCGGGCTTTCTTGCCCTTTTTGGAGGGGCGTCCCCAAAGCAAAGTCCTATGTAGTATCGGAGGGCGGCTGCCGGGCGGGAATACCCAAGCAGCGGGTAAACCCTGAAGTGGAGGCCGACCTTTCGGAACGTAGCGATCCGACGGGGCCCCAGGGGGTCTGTACCCCGTTGCCAATCTCCTTGGCAACCGCCAGCGCCCCGAGCCCGATAGCACAGGCTGCCTGGTCAGGGCAGCGATACAAAAGGCCATCCCTGGGCACCGCGGTACTTGCGTGTGCACTGTGGGGGGCCGGGTGCACCGAGCCGTGGAGAGGTAATTTCTCCGGCTGTGCATACCCTGTACATGTACTCAGCCCTGGGTGCACCGAGCCGTGGAGGGGTACCCCCTCTGGCTGTGCGTGCACCGCTGGCTGGCCTGGGATCGATGGGGCGAGCCTCGTAGTGGAGTCCAGCTTACCAACTCGTCCCTTCTTGGGTGTCACCCAGATACTAGGCAATTTTTTGGCCTTACCGGGGCGTTTCCCCTGCTGTCGGGGGGATCCAGGCAGAGACGGTGAGACCGTAGGTCCCCCGCTCGGCCGGTTACAGATCCGTCAGCCCCGGCAGCTGGCGATGGCTGAGGGGGCTGACTGGGAGATAGCTTTGGCGTCGACGTAATGTCACCGTCGCAATCCCCCAAGGACTTGGGCTGTCTCGGAGGGATGTAGGTCCCCCCTACGTCGACAAGCCCTGTCCTCCCCAATTTCTTATAACTCATATTTTATTAAATCTCACTTTAGAATTTCTCAACAACTCTACTAGAAATTCTCAACACTTACAGACTATCCTGCTATAGGATAGCTGCTAAACTACACTCTTATTATAGCTAAAAGGGGCAAAGAATCTACCCCAATACGGACAATCACTTACTTACGTCCGCTGCCTTTGCCGGCTAAGAGAAAGAGAGGCTGCCGACGTGGTGCGCATGTCACAGGGCATTGGGGATAGGACTCTTGAGGGCGCTATTGTGTGTAAAACTCTTAGCTTTTTGCCTGCCGGCATAGGGAACAATGCAATTGTAGTATTCGCTCTACAGGTCAGTAGAGTGAAGTGTACTCATAAGTATGCACTCATAATGGGCTCTTCCACCAGGGGGACAACCTTAGCAAAGTATTTTTACTAATGTAATAATAATTCTTGGCAGTATTACCTGAGTGCCCCTTGTTGCTAGACAACATCTGAGCAGAATACACACAGTTGAAGATGTTTTGAACATCTCATTCTCCTATGCTTCCCAGGCCGCGTCTCTATCTGCAACTTGCCATCAGGCAATGATTTCACTACAATAAAGCTTCATGGCATCAAATAGCACTTTAGGGGCTTGAGCCACTTAAGCTGCCATTGCATGAGGCCCTGATGGAATGCCTCCCTTCACATCTTCCAACACATCTGTCTCATTCCGAACGATTCCTGCAAGGGCATATAAAAAAAGAAATGGCGTTTGAACAAGGACAAATTTACGGGAGCAGGACTTGCAAGTCCAGCTCCAGTCAATTTGCCTTGTTCAACCAACATTTTAAAGATCTACCCAGTCAGTTTCCTTTCTGGTTTCTTACTTAATGGGTAAAACAAGTGTACAAAACACAATGAAAACCTAATAATGTCACAGGAATAGAACAGACCATGCAACCTACTAGCAGATTTGATAAAACAACTTTTTAATGATTTTTATGATGATATGAGACAAACCACTGTACTACACATGTCATTGGTTCGTAAATTTTTCTTTGTTAAACCCCCAAAACTTAAACATTACTGCGACAAACGCTCTGCTATCGAACAGTTAAACAAATCCATAATTTTTGTTTGCTTTTAACTTTTTAATTTTTAATTACTATAGTTTTACAGAATATTTGGAATCCTTTTGTAGTTTGTATTTTTTTTTAATGGTTTAACTAAGGTAACAGCTGGACTTGCCTATTTTATATAATTTTATTGTGGGTTTTAATTCAGAAATTTACTTTCAGTTTTGTTTTCTTATAGCTTTTTATTTTGCTGTTAAGCGATTTGGGGAATGTTTTGTTATTATTGTTATTGTTATAAATCCACAACTAATAGGGTTTACATCCACGCTATGCATTTGATCCATCAACAATTTAGCCTATATTAATTGCGGATGACAGATCCAAAAAGAAAACTCTAGCGTAAGACGTTGTATAGTTTAAAGATGAGCATATTTTTTGTGCGGTAAAGTAAAGACAGCATCTCCTACACCTTGTTTTGCTCTATAAGCAAACTGATGGATCGATCTTTGGTTTGTGACAAATACATGCATTTAATAATCTGCTCAAAACACTTCATAGGAATTCCAAAGGGCCAGGGTCAATAATTGTTCATAGAAACTGGTTTGGGCATTTTGGATATCAGAGTTGATCATAGAAGATATAAATAACTTCAGACCAATATCCAAAGACCATTGATATAGGCAGTGAAAAACTGGGGCAAGTGTTAGAAGGTGTACACCTTTTCTGGGATGATCATGGCTTTGCAGAAATTGATGTATGCCAAAATCATCTCTGTAGCCTCATCAGTGTGGCAGATGTTTTAAAGACCTCTCAATCCCTATAGGCCTACTACAAGCATGCCATTAGAGTAGCCATAGTTCTTACAAGTGTTTAAGATGGATTTAATCATTGAAGGTGGTGTATACCTAGCCCTTCATCTTCAGGGACGGCCCCTTTTATTTAAAAAATTGGGCCAGCTCCCTGAACTTCTTCCATCAACTCCTCATGTCGGATGTCAATGCTGCATCTGAATAGCTCACTCGGCACCCATCATGTCATCAAGGTAGCAGAACGACTCAACCATCTCAAACATGTCAAGAACGTGATGCTAGCAGCCTGAAGACTACCTTTCACGCAACTACATCACCTGTGAACCCATGTCCTACAAATTTTACACTGGACTGACTTTGCATCTGCACCCTTCCGACACACACCACACAGCCATGTACCAGAGCTCGTCATTGGTCCACTGATGATTTAACTAACCATCACTATGGTCTTCCCAGCCGTTATCTTCAGACCCTTAGTTTCCAGACAAGCTCTCCATGCTGCAATCTTTGCCTGTAGGTACTCTTTTGTCTCTGCTTGATGATAGTTTTTTTCACACTCCTTGCACATTTCCATAGCATTTGTCAAGCATCCGTTCCGTTACCAAAAAACAAACACTAGGCACAAAGATAGAAAATGAAGAGAAAACAAACAATCATCTTGGGTTGACCAAAGATCCGAGGGCAGGATGATGCAGAGGGCTAAGATGACGTATGTGGGTTTCTGATTTTTTGATGACTTAGGGACTGAATAAAAAAACCAAACCGGTGGGAGATTTTGCATTCAATGTCTGGTATGGGGTTTCTCGGTAGGTATCCGCAAGTGTCAGTCAGTGCCTGTAAGTGTTGTAAGTGAGTTAGGGTTAGAGTAACGTTTAGAGTAAGGGTTAAAGGGTTAGGTTGAGGATTAAGGCGAATGTGAGAGTGAGGGATAGGTTTATAGTTGGGGTTAGGCAGCCACCTACCTAGAAAACCCATCACAGACATCAAATGCAACATCACTTACTTTAAAGAAAATTCACCTCAGTCAATCTAACATTTTTGTCAGTTGTGACACAGTCTCTCTCGTCCCAACATACCCAAGTAAGAAGCATGTCTCATCACCAAACAACGCCTACAAGTGGATCCTTTCATAACAGATAGCACAAGCCTCACTTCTCAACAAGTCCACAAACTTCTAATAACCTGTGTACTTTTATCCAGCTGGGTCGGCATTGGATCTCCTGTATTACTGGTTCTGGCAAATTTGCTCATACATGTATGAACTCTGTTCCAACTGTCAACTGGATTCCATCGAGAATGTTGATCTTCGCCTCTGCTCTTCTATGTTGATGATACCTTTCAGGTTTTACCCAGCTGCAAGGCAGTTCCTCCAACACCTAATAAACCAGCAGCCACTGATCAAATTCACCATGGAACAAGAGAAGAACAACACCATGTTTTTCCTAGATGTTCAAGTCACCAGAAAAGCAGATGGCACCTTTGTCCAAACACTAAAGTACACCGGAAGCAGACAACAATGACTGATTTCCATTCAACCCTTCCTTCCATTATCTACACTTCAAGTCTGCCATCCACAACACTTGAACCCACTGTCCCATCAACACCTAGATAGCTTGTAGCACCACTTCACCACATCAAGACACCGCTGCAACTACACCAATATAGAGCAGCATGCGGAGGAGGAAGCACTGCCGTCTAGAGCTTCATTGATGGAATCGCCGTCGCGCTCCTGTAGATTGGTAAAAAACCAGCTCTTGATCCAGGACAGTGTGCAGCCCGCTTTCCAGACAATGGAGGGCTGCCACCATCATATCAGCCGGAACTGCCAAGTCCTCATAGACGGCCAGTGTGAGGTATCCAGACAAGAGAAACAAGAAGGACGATGTGCGCATGCCGAAGCGAGACCCCAAGTCCATTTTCCTGATTACCTCCTCCATTTTCCCACACAATTTGTTGGCAAACGGAAAGTTATGGGAAATCTACCCCCTGTCCGCAGCCAGTTTGTCTGACGCGGAGTCCGGCAAGACTTGGGTCCAAAAATATTTATCGAAATCCCAGGCAGGGAACCGACAATATGAATCAGCCCGCTTGGGGTAACGATCCAAGAAGAAGCTGACATAATGCCCTCAATAAGATCAGTACATATGCACACGGAGCAGAGCCTGTCCTCCTCTTAAACGATCGCCGTTCAACAGGGGAGTCATCCGTTTTCTCGGCCGGAAGGTCCAGTACCCGGGCCATGTCCCTCTGGACAAGGCGCAGTTCAGCAATTGAGAGCCGTTGAACACTTGAGCCCAACTCGTCCTCTTTGGGGGATGAGTTGCTTTGTGGTGGAATCCACGTGGTTGGTGATGGCGGGGTACCCTGAGCCATGTGGAGGAGGAAGCTCTCCGGCTTCAGAGACCCCAAAGCGGTGCTGGGAGAGTGGACGGTGCACTCCGGAATGGAGCCACTCTTTGCACTGCCTCTCTTGGTCGTTGCCCTGGCACCAGTGTTTTGGCCTTGCCGGGGCGTTTGACCTTCAATTGGGTTGACCCAAGCATGCTGACAGAAGAGGGGATCGAAAGCATCCCCTCTTTGATCGGTGGGTCCAACAACTGATGCAGCCGAAAGAAACTGCGGGGCCGGTTGAAGGGCTGCGAGCCAGGCGACGGAGTGTCGCGGGTGCAGCCCTCCGAGAGCTCTGACTGTCCCCCGGGAACGGACGCAACCCCAGTATTGACAGTCGAAGCCCTCCCCAATTTCTTTACACTACTCATAATTTAACTCATAGAAATCGAACTATATGTTTCTCAAACTCTCTACAACAACTATAAGTCTACAACTTCTAGTCTTTAGGAAAGCTCTTGCAGCAAAGGATAAGGCGCTCTTATTTTATCACAAAAACGGTGAACTATTGGACACAGATTTATTACGTCCTTACCCACTCGCGGCTAATAGAAAAGAGGACGACTACGTGGCAGGCATGTCGCGGGATATTGTGGGTAGGACGGTGCAGGGCGCTATTGTGTGTGTGTGTGTGAGTGAAGTTTTAGCATTATTGCCTCACGGCATAGGGAACATGCAAATTAGTAATTAGACTCTACCGGTAAGTACAGTGAAGTAGACTCAAGTTGTTTTATTTAGCCAAACAAATACTTCAAGACCACTAGTGCCCGATAAAACCCATAAGCAGCATGAATGGATCAGTGCGAATGAGGAGAACTTGTGGTTTGAGAGTTTCTTTCACAATCATTGCCAGTAAAAGTGTAATTGGTAGGCCTATAGAGAAATTATTTTAAGAAGTAAATTAGTAAAATGAGGTACAGAGGAAATCCCATGGGGACACAGCGGTTTGCTCATAAAACCGTTTTTTATTTCTTTATTCTTTTTGTT
The DNA here is from genome assembly GCF_032118995.1 of Asterias amurensis. NCBI lineage: Eukaryota > Metazoa > Echinodermata > Asteroidea > Forcipulatida > Asteriidae > Asterias > Asterias amurensis. The sequence continues at coordinate 22,220,217 of NC_092649.1, forward strand.
ATTTATTTATTTATTGACTTGCTTGTTAATTTATTGTAATTAATTTAGTTATTTAATTTTTTATTTTTATTTATCAATAAGTATCTCTTTATATTTATCTATTCATTTATCTATAAATATCTCTTGATGGGTGGAAAGAAAATCAGGATTATGTATCTTGGGTTCACTGAAGAAACAAGGGTAGGAGGATGCACAGGTCTTAAAATGACAGTATATGGGTGTGCGATGGCTTGAGCCTGACGGAAAGATCAGAGCTGCTTGGTGATTCTGCATTCAATGACAGGAATAGAAGAGGTGGACAGGACCACAGTCCACAATCAACCACAACCCTAACTCTAACCCTACCTCAAGTCCACACCCTGGTCTTGCAAACCTAAAAAACACTAAGCTACCAAGACACAACCAAAACAAACTAATGCCACCATCTAAGCTATACCTCAAGACTAATCAATCTATATCATGTCCGCCACTGTTGTCATATCCATCACAACTAGAACCATGAGGTGACTAACATTCTGTCGACAAACACTAACAGACGCCTACCAAGAAACCCTATGCCCACCACAAAAATGCAAGATCACCAGGCAAGCCATCATCACAACTATCTACTGTCATCCCAAGCCCTTTGCATCCTCCTGCCCTTGTTTCTTCGATCAACCCAAGATACACAATCCTGATGTTTCCCTCTGCCCCATCATGGCATCCAGGGGCGTAACAACCTCTAACATGGCTAGACATATTACCAAGATCCTCCACCCACTTCTCATTGTATTTTATACCTTTTTTTATTTACAGGTTGCATTTAAAATAGGAAATCTGTTGTGTATCTTGGGTAACTACATGTTTTTTTACTATATGTTTGATTGATTATATTCTGTTTACTTGTACTTGTACCTTTATTGTTTTATGATCATATTTTTGGGATGTTATTTTTCACCTTCTAATGATTTTGCTTTTTGTGGTTACATGATAGTTTTAATTGTTGTAAAGCGCTTGAGGTCATTTTTAATGGATTTGGCGCTTTATAAAATGTGTTTAATTTTTACTTATTATTACTATTATGAGCAAACTGCTGGGTCGCAATGGTATCTCGTCTATTCCTATTTTACATTTTTAAAGTACCATTTCTATAAATCAATTACTTTTGTTTGATATACACGTTTCTAGTGGGTTTCATTCTGGTATTCCTTACACACTTGATCTTTGATATTGCGTAGTAATTGCATGGTCCATTCTAAAAACGTCACTGAAATATACGCAAACAATGAAAATGGGCAATTCCTCTTGGAAGGACACAAAAAGTGTCGCTGCATGACTTATGCAGAATCATTTACAAATTTCAACGCTGTTTGTGATAACATAAGAAGTAACATTTGGCACTGTGCTTTCACAAACAAGTGCCTTTGCATAGATTTACAAAATTGATGCAATCTGTACTGACCTGATACCATTCTTCTTCTTGCAAGCTTGAGTGTAGATCCGACCTTGACACAAACATTGATAATGCTTGATTTCCGATCAAACAAGAAGCTGTAAAGTCATGCATCTTGGTAAAGTTCCACATCTGGAAATAAAGTGAGAACTTTAATTGAATGGCAAGTTGTGATTTTAAATTTCTGTGATGAACAAACAGAGGCATGAGAACCACAATGAGAGATAAACATAAGTATGCACTCATAATGGGCTCTTCCACCAGGGGGACAACCTTAGCAAAGTAATTTTACTAATGTAATAATAATTCTTAGCAGTATTACCTGAGTGCCCCTTGTTGCTAGACAACATCTGAGCAGAACACAAACAGTTGAAGACGTTTTTGAACATTTCATTCTCCTATGCTTTCCAGGCCGTGTCTCTATCTGCAACTTGCCATCAAGCAATGATATCACTACAATAAAGCTTCATGGCATCAAATAGCACTTTAGGGGCTTGAGCCACTTAAGCTGCCATTGCATGAGGCCCTGATGGAATGCCTCCCTTCACATCTTCCAACACATCTGTCTCATTCCGAACGATTCCTGCAAGGGCATATAAAAAAAGAAATGGCGTTTGAACAAGGACAAATTTACGGGAGCAGGACTTGCAAGTCCAGCTCCAGTCAATTTGCCTTGTTCAACCAACATTTTAAAGATCTACCCAGTCAGTTTCCTTTCTGGTTTCTTACTTAATGGGTAAAACAAGTGTACAAAACACAATGAAAAACCTAATAATGTCACAGGAATAGAACAGACCATGCAACCTACTAGCAGATTTGATAATACCATTTTTTAATGATTTTTATGATGTTATGAGACAAACCACTGTACAACACAGGTCATTGGTTTGTAAATTTTTCTTTGTTAAACCCCCAAAACGTAAACATTACTGCGACAAACGCTCTGCTATCGAACAGTTAAACAAATCCATAATCTTTTTCGCTTTTAACTTTTTAATTTTTAATTACTATAGTTTTACAGAATTTTGGGAATCCTTTTGTAGTTTGTAGTTTTTTTAATGGTTTAATTTAGGTAACAGCTGGACTTGCCTATTTTATATAATTTTGTTGTGGGTTTTAATTCGGAAATTTACTTTCAGTTTTGTTTTCTTATAGCTTTTTATTTTGCTGTTAAGCGATCTGGGGAATGTTTTGTTATTATTGTTATTGTTATAAATCCACAACTAATAGGGTTTACATCCACGCTATGCATTTGATCCATCAACAATTTAGCCTATATTAATTGCGGATGACAGATCCAAAAAGAAAACTCTAGCGTAAGACGTTGTATAGTTTAAAGATGAGCATATTTTTTGTGCGGTAAAGTAAAGACAGCATCTCCTACACCTTGTTTTGCTCTATAAGCAAACTGATGGATCGATCTTTGGTTTGTGACAAATACATGCATTTAATAATCTGCTCAAAACACTTCATAGGAATTCCAAAGGGCCAGGGTCAATAATTGTTCATAGAAACTGGTTTGGGCATTTTGGACATCAGAGTTGATCATAGAAGATATAAATAACTTCAGACCAATATCCACAGACCATTGATATAGGCAGTGAAAAACTGGGGCAAGTGTTAGAAGGTGTACACCTTTTCTGGGATGATCATGGCTTTGCAGAAATTGATGTATGCCAAAATCATCTCTGTAGCCTCATCAGTGTGGCAGATGTTTTAAAGACCTCTCAATCCCTATAGGCCTACTACAAGCATGGCATTAGAGTAGCCATAGTTCTTACAAGTGTTTAAGATGGATTTAATCATTGAAGGTGATGTATACCTAGCCCTTCATCTTCAGGGACGGCTCCTTTTATTTAAAAAATGGGGCCAGCTCCCTGAACTTCTTCCATCAACTCCTCATGCCGGATGTCAATGCTGCATCTGAATAGCTCACTCGGCACCCATCATGTCATCAAGGTAGCAGAACGACTCAACCATCTCAAACATGTCAAGAACGTGATGCTAGCAGCCTGAAGACTACCTTTCACGCAACTACATCACCTGTGAACCCATGTCCTACAAATTTTACACTGGACTGACTTTGCAGCTACACCCTTCCCACACACACCACACAGCCATGTACCAGAGCTCGTCATTGGTCCACTGATGATTCAACTAACCATCACTATGGTCTTCCCAGCCTTTATCTTCAGACCCTTAGTTTCCAGACAAGCTCTCCATGCTGCAATCTTTGCCTGTAAGTACTCTTTTGTCTCTGCTTGATGATATTTTTTTTCACACTCCTTGCACATTTCCATAGCATTTGTCAAGCATCCGTTCCGTTACCAAAAAACAAACACTAGGCACAAAGATAGAAAATGAAGAGAAAACAAACAATCATCATGGGTTGACTAAAGATCCGAGGGCAGGATGACAGTATGTGGGTTTCTGATTTTCTGATGGCTTAAGGACTGAATAAAAAACCAAAAACTGGTTGGTGATTTTGCATTCAATGTCTGGTATGGGGTTTCTCGGTAGGTATCCGCAAGTGTCAGTCGCTGCCTGTAAGTGTTGTAAGTGAGTTAGGGTTAGAGTAATGTTTAGGGTAAGGGTGAAAGGGTTAGGTTGAGGATTAAGGCGAATGTGAGAGTGAGGGATAGGTTTATAAATAAGTTTAGGCAGACACCTACCTAGAAAACCCATCACAGACATCAAATGCAACATCACTTACTTTAAAGAAAATGCACCTCAGTCAATCTAACATTTTTGTCAGTTTTGACACAGTCTCTCTCGTCCCAACATACCCAAGTAAGAAGCATGTCTCATCACCAAACAACGCCTACAAGTGGATCCCTTCATGACAGACGGCACAAGCCTCACTTCTCAACAAGTCCACAATCTTCTAATAACCTGTGTATTTTTATCAAGCTGGGTCGCCGTTGGATCTCCTCTAACCCTGGTCCTGGCGGATTTGCTCATACATGTATGAACTCTGTTCCTACTGTCAACTGGATTCCATCGAGAATGTTGATCTTCGCCTCTGCTCTTCTATGTTGATGATACCTTTGAGGTTTGACCCAGCTGTAAGGCAGTTCCTCCAACACCTAATAAACCAGCAGCCACTGATCAAATTCACCATGGAACAAGAGAAGAACAACACCATGTCTTTCCTAGATGTTCAAGTCACCAGAAAAGCAGATGGCACCCTTGTCCATACAGTAGAAGCAGACACAATGACTGATTTCCATACAACCCTTTATTCCATTATCTACACTTCAAGTCTGCCATCCACAACACTTGAACCCACTGTGCCATCAACACCTAGATAGCTTGTAGCGCCACTTCACCACATCAAGACACCGCTGCAACTCCACCAATATAGAGCAGCATGCGGAGGAGGAAGCACTGCCGTCTAGAGCATCCCTGATGGAACCGCCGTCGTGCTCCTGTAGATTGGTAAAAACCCAGCTCTCATTCCCATTACTGTGTAGCATGCAGTGGAGGCAGCACTGCCGTCTTGATCCAGGACGTGTAGCGTGCAGTGGAGGCAGCACTGCTGTCTTGATCCAGGACGGTGCGCAGCCCGTTTTCCAGACAATGTAGGGCCGCCACCAGAACTGCCGAGTCCTCATAGCCGACCAGTGTGAGGTATCCGGACAAGAGAAGCAAGAAGGACGATGTGCGCATGCCGAAGCGAGATGCCGAGTCCATTTTCCTGATTACCTCCTCCATTTTCCCACACACTTTGTTGGCAAAGGGAAGTTTAGGGGAAGTCGACCCCCTGTCTGCAGCCAGTTTGTCTGACGCAGAGTCCGGCAGAACTTGGGTCGAAAAATGTTTATCAAAATCCCAGGCAGGGAACCGACAATATGAATCAGCCCACTTGGGGTAAGCAATCCAAGAAGAAGCTGACATAATGCCCTCCATGCGATCAGTACATACGCACATGGAGCAGGGCCTGTCCTCCTCTTAAACGATCACAGTTCAACAGGGGAGTCATCCGTTTACTCGGCCGGAAGGTCCAGTACCCGGGCCATGTCCCTCTGGACAAGGCGCAGTTCAGCAATTAAGAGCCGTTGAACACTTGAGCCAAACTCATCCTCTTCAGGGACGAGTTGCTTTGTGGGGAAATCCACATGGTTGGTGCGGGCCGGGTACCCTGAGCCGTGTGGAGGGGGAAGCTCTCCGGCTTCAGAGACCCCGAGGCGGTGCTGGTAGAGCGGGCGGTGCACTCCGGAATTGAGCCACTCTTTGCACTGCCTCTCTTGGTCGTTGCCCTGGCACCAGTTTTTTGGCCTTGCCGGGGCGTTTGACCTTCAATTTGGTTGACCCACGCATGCTGACCGAAAAGGGGGAGCGGAAAGCATCCACTCTTTGATCGGTGGGTCCACCAACTGATGCAGCCGACTAAAACTGCGGGGCTGGTTGAAGTGCTGCGAGCTAGGCGATGGAGTGTCGCGGGTGCAGCCCTCCGAGAGCTCTGACTGTCCCCGGGGAACGGACACAACCCCGGTATTGACAGTCGAAGCACTCCCCAATTTCTTTACACTACTCATAATTTAACTCATAGAAATCAAACTATATATTTCTCAAACTCTCTACAACAACAACTATAAGTCTACAACTTCTAGTCTTTAGGAAAGCTCTCAGCAAGGATAAGGCGCTCTTATTTTATCACAAAAATGGTGAACTATTGGACACAGATTTATCACGTCCTTACCCACTCGGGACTAAGAGAAAAGAGGACGACTACGTGGCAGGCATGTCGCGGGGCGTTGTGGGTAGGACGGTGGAGGGCGCTATTGTGTGTGTGTGAGTGAAAGTTTAAGCATTTATTGCCTCGCGGCATAGGGAACATGCAAATTAGTAATTTGACTCTACCGGTATGTACAGTGAAGTAGACTCGAGTTGTTTTATTTAACCAAACAAATACTTCAAGACCACTATTGGCCAATAAAACCCATAAGCAGCATGAACGGATCAGTGCGAATGAGGAGAACTTGTGGTTTGAAAGTTTCATTCACAATCATTGCCAGTAAAAGTGTAATTGGTAGGCCTATAGAGAAATTATTTTAAGAAGTAAATTAGTAAAATGATGTACAGAGGAAATCCCACGGGGACACAGCGGTTTGCTCATAAAACTGTTTTTATTTCTTTATTCTTTTTGTTATTTATTTATTTATTTATTTATTTACTTGTTTGTTAATTCATTGTTATTAATTTAGTTATTTAACTTTGTTTTTTATTTATCTATTAATATCTCTTTATATTCATCTATTCATTTATCTATAAATATCTCTTGATGGGTGGAAGGAAAATCAGGGTTATGTATCTTGGGTTCACTGAAGAAACAAGGGTAGGAGGGTGCACAGGTCTTAAAATGACAGTATATGGGTGTGCGATGGCTTGAGCCTGACGGAAAGATCAGAGCTGCTTGGTGATTCTGCATTCAATGACAGGAATAGAAGAGGTGGACAGGACCACAGTCCACAATCAACCACAACCCTAACTCTAACCCTAACGCAAGTCCACACCCTGGTCTTGCAAACCTAAAAAACACTAAGCCACCAAGACACAACCAAAACAAACTAATGCCACCATCTAAGCTATACCTCAAGACTAATCAATCTATATCATGTACGCCACTGTTTTCATATCCATCACAACTAGAACCATGAGGGTGACTAACATTCTGTCGACCAACACTAACAGACGCCTACCAAGAAACCCTATGCCCACCACAAAAATGCAAGATCACCAGGCAAGCCATCATCACAACTATCTACTGTCATCCCAAGCCCTTTGCATCCTCCTGCCCTCGTTTCTTCGATCAACCCAAGATACACAATCCTAATGTTCCCCTCTGCCCCATCATGGCATCCAGGGGCGTAACAACCTCTAACATGGCTAGACATATTACCAAGATCCTCCACCCACTTCTCATTGTATTTGATACCTTTTTTTATTTACAGGTTGAATTTAAAATAGGAAATCTGTTGTGTATCTTGGGTAACTTTTTCGGATCGATAGATATTACATGTTTTTTTACTAATATGTTTGATTGATTATATATCTGTTTACTTGTACTTGTACCTTTATTGTTTTATGATCATATTTTTGGGATGTTATTTTTCACCTTCTAATGATTTTGCTTTTTGTGGTTAAATGATAGTTTTTATTGTTGTAAAGCGCTTGAGGGCATTTTTAATGGGTTTGACGCTTTATAAAAAGAGTTTAATTTTTACTTTTGATTACTATTATGAGCAAACTGCTGGGTCGCGATGGTATCTCGTCTATTCCTATTTTACACTTTAAAGTACCATTTCTATAAATCAATGACTTTTGCTTGATATACACGTTTCTAGTGGGTTTCATTCTGGTATTCCTTCTTACAAACTTGATCTTTGATACTGAGTAGTAATTGCATGGTCCATTCTAAAAACATCACTGAAATATACGCAAACAATGAAAATGGGCAATTCCTCTTGGAAGGACACAAAAAGTGATGCTGCATGACTTATGCAGAATCATTTACAAATTTCAACGCTGTTTGTGATAACATAAGAAGTAATATTTGGCACTGTGCTTACACAAACAAGTGCCTTTGCATAGATTTACAAAATTGATGCAATCTGTACTGACCTGATTCCATTCTTCTTCTTGCAAGCTTGAGTGTAGATCCGACCTTGACACAAACATTGATAATGCTTGATTTCCCATCAAACAAGAAGCTGTAAAGTCATGCATCTTGGTAAAGTTCCACATCTGGAAATAAAGTGAGAACTTTAATTGAATGGGCAAGTTGTGATTTTAATATTCTGTGATGAACAAACAGAGGCATGAGAACCACAATGAGAGATAAACATAAGTATGCACTCATAATGGGCTCTTCCACCAGGGGGACAACCTTAGCAAAGTATTTTTACTAATGTAATAATAATTCTAAGCAGTTTTACCTGAGTGCGCCTTGTTGCTAGACAACATCTGAGCAGAACACACACAGTTGAAGACGTTTTTGAACGTCTCATTCTCCTGTGCTTTCCAGGCCGTGTCTCTATCTGCAACTTGCCATCAAGCAATGACTTTACTACAATAAAGCTTCACGGCATCGAATAGCACTTTAGGGGCTTGAGCCACTTAAGCTGCCATTGCATGAGGCCCTGATGGAATGCCTCCCTTCACATCTTCCAACACTGTTGTCTCATTCCGAACGATTCCTGCAAGGGCATATAAAAAAAAAAAAAGGGGGTTTGAACAAGGGCAAATTTACGGGAGCAGGACTTGCAAGTCCAGCTCCAGTCAATTTACCTTGTTCAACCAACATTTTAAAGATCTACCCAGTCAGTTTCCTTTCTGGTTTCTTACTTAATGGGTAAAACAAGTGTTCAAACACAATGAAAAAACCTAATAATGTCACAGGAATAGAACAGACCATGCAACCTACTAGCAGATTTGATAATGATTTTTATGATGGTATGAGACAAACCACTGTACTGCACAGGTCATTGGTTTGTTAATTTTGTTAAACAAATCCCTAATCTTTTTTGCTTTTAACTTTTTAATTTTTAATTACTATAGTTTTACAGAATATTTGGAATCCTTTTGTAGTTTGTATTTTTTTTTAATGGTTTAACTAAGGTAACAGCTGGACTTGCCTATTTTATATAAATTTATTGTGGGTTTTAATTCAGAAATTTATTTTCAGTTTTGTTTTCTTATAGCTTTTATATTTAGCTGTTAAGCGATTTGGGGAATGTTTTGTTATTATTGTTATTGTTATAAATCCACAACTAATAGGGTTTACATCCACGCTATGCATTTGATCCATCAACAATTTAGCCTATATTAATTGTGGATGACAGATCAAAAAAAAAACTCTAGCGTAAGACGCTGTTTAGTTTCAAGATGAGCATTTTTTAGGTAGTAATGTAAAGACAGCATCTCCTACACCTTGTTTTGCTCTATAAGCAAACTGATGGATCGATCTGTGGTTTGTGACAAATACATACATTTAATAATCTGCTCAAAACACTTCATAGCAATAACAAAGGGCCATGGTCAATAATTGTTCATAGCAACTTGTTTGGGCATTTTGGATATCAGAGTTGACCATAGAAGATACAAATACCTTCAGACCAATACCCAAAGACCATTGATACAGGCAGTGAAAAACTGGGGCAAGTGTTAGAAGTGTACACCTTTTTTGGGATGATCATGGCTTTGCAGAAATTGATGTATGACAAAATCATCTCTGTAGCCTCATCAGTGTGGCAGATGTTTTAAAGACCTCTCAATCCCTACAGGCCTACTACAAGCATGCCATTAGAGTAGCCATAGTTCTTACAAGTGTTTAAGATGGCTTTAATCATTGAACATACTTGGGTAGCAGTTGAAGGTGGTGTATACCTAGCCCTTCATCTTCAGGGACGGCCCCTTTTATTTAAAAAATGGGGCCAGCTCCCTGAACTTCTTCCATCCACTCCTCATGCCGGATTTCAATGCTGCATCTGAATAGCTCACTCGGCACCCATCATGTCATCAAGGTAGCAGAACGACTCAACCATCTCAAACATGTCAAGAACGTGATGCTAGCAGCCTGAAGACTACCTTTCACGCAACTACATCACCTGTGAACCCATGTCCTACAAATGTTACACTGGACTGACTTTGTAGCTACACCCTTCCCACACACACCACACAACCATGTACCAGAGCTCGTCATAGGTCCATTGATGATTCAACTAACCATCACTATGGTCTCCCCAGCCTTTATTTTCAGACCCTTAGTTTCCAGACAAGCTCTCCATGCTGCAATCTTTGCCTGTAACTCTCTTTTGTCCCTGCTTGATGATAGTTTTTTCACACTCCTTGCACATTTCCATAGCATTTGTCAAGCATCCGCTCCATTACCAAAAAAACAAACACTAGGCACAAAGATCGAAAATGAAGAGAAAACAAACAATCATCATGGGTTGACCAAAGATCCGAGGGCAGGATGATGCAGAGGGCTAAGATGACGTATGTGGGTTTCTGATTTTCTGATGGCTTAGGGACTAAATAAAAAAAAATAAAAAAACAGGTTGGAGATTTTGCATTCAATGTCTGGCATGGGGTTTCTCGGTAGGTATCAGCAAGTGTCAGTCGGTGCTTGTAAGTGTTGTAAGTGAGTTAGGGTTAGAGTAACGTTTAGAGTAAGGGTTAAAGGGTTAGGTTGAGGATTAAGGCGAATGTGAGAGTGAAGGATAGGTTTATAGTTAAGGTTAGGCAGACACCTACCTAGAAAACCCATCACAGACATCAAATGCAACATCACTTACTTTAAAGAAAATTCACCTCAGTCAATCTAACATTTTTGTCAGTTTTGACACAGTCTCTCTCGTCCCAACATACCCAAGTAAGAAGCATGCCTCAACACCAAACAACGCCTACAAGTGGATCCTTTCACGACAGACAGCACAAGCCTCACTTCTCAACAAGTCCACAATCTTCTAATAACCTGTGTATTTTTATCCAGCTGGGTCGGCATTGGATCTCCTCTATTCCTGGTCCTGGCAATTTGCTCATACATGTATGAACTCTGTTCCAACTGCCAACTGGATTCCATCAAGAATGTTGATCTTCGCCTCTGCTCTTCTATGTTGATGATACCTTTGAGGTTTGACCCAGCTGCAAGGCAGTTCCTCCAAAACCTAATAAACCAGCAGCCACTGATCAAATTCACCATGAAAAAAGAGAAGAACAACACCATGTCTTTTCCTAGATGTTCAAGTCACCAGACAAGCAGATGGCACCCTTGTCCAAACAGTAAACTACACCGGAAGCAGACACAATGACTGATTTCCATACAACCTTCATTCCATTATCTACACTTCAAGTCTGCCATCCACAACACTTGAACCCACTGACACCTAGATATCTTGTAGCACCACTTCACCACATCAAGACACCACTGCAACTACACCAATATAGAGCAGCATGCGGAGGAGGAAGCACTGCCGTCAAGAGCGTCGTTGATGGAACCGCCGTCGCGCTCCTGTAGATTGGTAAAAACCCAGCTCTTGTTTCCATTACTGTGTAGCGTGCAGTGGAAGCAGCACTGCTGTCTTGATCCAGGATGTGCGCAGCCCGTTTTCCAGACAATGTAGGGCCGCCACCAGAACTGCCGAGTCCTCATAGCCGGCCAGTGTGAGGTATCCGGACAAGAGAAGCAAGAAGGACGATGTGCGCATGCCGAAGCGAGATGCCGAGTCCATTTTCCTGATTACCTCCTCCATTTTCCCACACACTTTGTTGGCAAAGGGAAGTTTAGGGGAAGTCGACCCCCTGTCTGCAGCCAGTTTGTCTGACGCAGAGTCCGGCAGAACTTGGGTCGAAAAACGTTTATCAAAATCCCAGGCAGGGAACCGACAATATGAATCAGCCCACTTGGGGTAAGCAATCCAAGAAGAAGCTGACATAATGCCCTCCATGCGATCAGTACATACGCACACGGAGCAGGGCCTGTCCTCCTCTTAAACGATCACAGTTCAACAGGGGAGTCATCCGTTTACTCGGCCGGAAGGTCCAGTACCCGGGCCATGTCCCTCTGGACAAGGCGCAGTTCAGCAATTAAGAGCCGTTGAACACTTGAGCCAAACTCATCCTCTTCAGGGACGAGTTGCTTTGTGGGGAAATCCACATGGTTGGTGCGGGCCGGGTACCCTGAGCCGTGTGGAGGGGGAAGCTCTCCGACTTCAGAGACCCCGAGGCGGTGCTGGTAGAGCGGGCGGTGCACTCCGGAATTGAGCCACTCTTTGCACTGCCTCTCTTGGTCGTTGCCCTGGCACCAGTTTTTTGGCCTTGCCGGGGCGTTTGACCTTCAATTTGGTTGACCCACACATGCTGACCGAAAAGGGAAAGCGGAAAGCATCCCCTCTTTGATCGGTGGGTCCACCAACTGATGCAGCCGACTAAAACTGCGGGGCTGGTTGAAGTGCTGCGAGCTAGGCGATGGAGTGTCGCGGGTGCAGCCCTCCGAGAGCTCTGACTGTCCCCGGGGAACGGACGCAACCCCAGTATTGACAGTCGAAGCACTCCCCAATTTCTTTACACTACTCATAATTTAACTCATAGAAATCAAACTATATATTTCTCAAACTCTCTACAACAACAACTATAAGTCTACAACTTCTAGTCTTTAGGAAAGCTCTCAGCAAAGGATAAGGCACTCCTATTTTATCACAAAAACGGTGAACTATTGGACACAGATTTATCACGTCCTTACCCACTCGGGACTAAGAGAAAAGAGGACGACTACGTGGCAATCATGTCGCGGGGCGTTGTGGGTAGGACGGTGGAGGGCGCTATTGTGTGTGTGTGAGTGAAAGTTTAAGCATTTATTGCCTCGCGGCATAGGGAACATGCAAATTAGTAATTAGACTCTACCGGTATGTACAGTGAAGTAGTTGTTTTATTTAGCCAAACAAATACTTCAAGACCACTATTGGCCAATAAAACCTATAAGCAGCATGAACGGATCAGTGCGAATGAGGAGAACTTGTGATTTGAAAGTTTCTTTCACAATCATTGCCAGTAAAAGTGTAATTGGTAGGCCTATAGAGAAATTATTTTTAGAAGTAAAATATTAGTAAAATGAGGTACAGAGGAAATCCCATGGGTACACAGCGGTTTGCTTGTAAAACTAATTTTATTTCTTTATTCTTTTTGTTAGTTATTTATTTATTTAATTATTTATTTACTTGTTTGTTTATTACTTTAGTTATTTAGTTATTTAATTTTTTCATTTTTATTTATCTATAAATATCTCTTTATATTCAACTATTCTTTTATCTATAAATATCTCTTGACGGGGGGAAGGAAAATCAGGATTATGTATCTTGGGTTCACTGAAGAAACAAGGGTAGGAGGATGCACAGGTCTTGAAATGACAGTATATGGGTGTGCGATGGCTTGAGCCTGACGGAAAGATCAGAGCTGCTTGGTGATTCTGCATTCAATGACAGGAATAGAAGAGGTGGACAGGACCACAGTCCGCAATCAACTACAACCCTAACTCTAACCCTAACTCAAGTCCACATCCTGGTTCTGCAAACCTAAAAAACACTAAGCCACCAAGACACAACCAAAACAAACTAATGCCACCATCTAAGCTATACCTCAAGACTAATCAATCTTCATCATGTCCGCCACTGTTTTCATATCCATCACAACTAGAACCATGAGGTGACTGACATTCTGTCGACCAACACTAACAGACGCCTACCAAGAAACCCTATGCCCACCACAAAAATGCAAGATCACCAGGCAAGCCATCATCACAACTATCTACTGTCATCCCAAGCCCTTTGCATCCTCCTGCCCTTGTTTCTTCGATCAACCCAAGATACACAATCCTGATGTTCCCCTCTGCCCCATCAAGGCATCCAGGGGCGTACCAACCACTAACATGACTAGACATATTACCAAGATCCTCCACCCACTTCTCATAGTATTTTATACCTTTTTTATTTACAGGTTGCATTTAAAATGGGAAATCTGTTGTGTATCTTGGGTAACTTTTTCAGATCGATAGATATTACATGTTTTTTTTACTAATATGTTTGATTGATTATATATCTGTTTACTTGTACTTGTACCTTTATTGTTTTATGATCATATTTTTGGGATGTTATTTTTTACCTTCTACTGATTTTGCTTTTTGTGATTAAATGATAGTTTTTATTGTTGTAAAGCGCTTGAAGGCATTTTTAATGGGTTTGACGCTTTATAAAATGTGTTTAATTTTTACTTATTATTACTATTATGAGCAAACTGCTGGGTCGCAATGGTATCTCGTCTATTCCTATTTTACATTTTTAAAGTACCATTTCTATAAATCAATGACTTTTGTTTGATATACACGTTTCTAGTGGGTTTCATTCTGGTATTCCTTACACACTTGATCTTTGATACTGCGTAGTAACTGCATGGTCCATTCTAAAAACATCACTGAAATATACGCAAACAATGAAAATGGGCAATTCCTCTTGGAAGGACACAAAAAGTGATGCTGCATGACTTATGCAGAATCATTTACAAATTTCAACGCTGTTTGTGATAACATAAGAAGTAACATTTGGCACTGTGCTTACACAAACAAGTGCCTTTGCATAGATTTACAAAATTGATGCAATCTGTACTGACCTGATTCCATTCTTCTTCTTGCAAGCTTGAGTGTAGATCCGACCTTGACACAAACATTGATAATGCTTGATTTCCCATCAAACAAGAAGCTGTAAAGTCATGCATCTTGGTAAAGTTCCACATCTGGAAATAAAGTGAGAACTTTAATTGAATGGGCAAGTTGTGATTTTAATATTCTGTGATGAACAAACAGAGGCATGAGAACCACAATGAGAGATAAACATAAGTATGCACTCATAATGGGCTCTTCCACCAGGGGGACAACCTTAGCAAAGTATTTTTACTAATGTAATAATAATTCTAAGCAGTTTTACCTGAGTGCGCCTTGTTGCTAGACAACATCTGAGCAGAACACACACAGTTGAAGACGTTTTTGAACATCTCATTCTCCTGTGCTTTCCAGGCCGTGTCTCTATCTGCAACTTGCCATCAAGCAATGACTTTACTACAATAAAGCTTCACGGCATCGAATAGCACTTTAGGGGCTTGAGCCACTTAAGCTGCCATTGCATGAGGCCCTGATGGAATGCCTCCCTTCATATCTTCCAACACTGTTGTCTCATTCCGAACGATTCCTGCAAGGGCATATAAAAAAAAAAAAAGGGGGTTTGAACAAGGGCAAATTTACGGGAGCAGGACTTGCAAGTCCAGCTCCAGTCAATTTACCTTGTTCAACCAACATTTTAAAGATCTACCCAGTCAGTTTCCTTTCTGGTTTCTTACTTAATGGGTAAAACAAGTGTTCAAACACAATGAAATACCTAATAATGTCACAGGATTAGAACAGACCATGCAACCTACTAGCAGATTTGATAATGATTTTTATGATGGTATGAGACAAACCACTGTACTGCACAGGTCATTGGTTTGTTAATTTTGTTAAACAAATCCCTAATCTTTTTTGCTTTTAACTTTTTAATTTTTAATTACTATAGTTTTACAGAATATTTGGAATCCTTTTGTAGTTTGTATTTTTTTTTAATGGTTTAACTAAGGTAACAGCTGGACTTGCCTATTTTATATAATTTTATTGTGGGTTTTAATTCAGAAATTTATTTTCAGTTTTGTTTTCTTATAGCTTTTATATTTAGCTGTTAAGCGATTTGGGGAATGTTTTGTTATTATTGTTATTGTTATAAATCCACAACTAATAGGGTTTACATCCACGCTATGCATTTGATCCATCAACAATTTAGCCTATATTAATTGTGGATGACAGATAAAAAAAAAAACTCTAGCGTAAGACGCTGTTTAGTTTCAAGATGAGCATTTTTTAGGTAGTAATGTAAAGACAGCATCTCCTACACCTTGTTTTGCTCTATAAGCAAACTGATGGATCGATCTGTGGTTTGTGACAAATACATACATTTAATAATCTGCTCAAAACACTTCATAGCAATAACAAAGGGCCATGGTCAATAATTGTTCATAGCAACTTGTTTGGGCATTTTGGATATCAGAGTTGACCATAGAAGATACAAATACCTTCAGACCAATACCCAAAGACCATTGATACAGGCAGTGAAAAACTGGGGCAAGTGTTAGAAGTGTACACCTTTTTTGGGATGATCATGGCTTTGCAGAAATTGATGTATGACAAAATCATCTCTGTAGCCTCATCAGTGTGGCAGATGTTTTAAAGACCTCTCAATCCCTACAGGCCTACTACAAGCATGCCATTAGAGTAGCCATAGTTCTTACAAGTGTTTAAGATGGCTTTAATCATTGAACATACTTGGGTAGCAGTTGAAGGTGGTGTATACCTAGCCCTTCATCTTCAGGGACGGCCCCTTTTATTTAAAAAATGGGGCCAGCTCCCTGAACTTCTTCCATCCACTCCTCATGCCGGATTTCAATGCTGCATCTGAATAGCTCACTCGGCACCCATCATGTCATCAAGGTAGCAGAACGACTCAACCATCTCAAACATGTCAAGAACGTGATGCTAGCAGCCTGAAGACTACCTTTCACGCAACTACATCACCTGTGAACCCATGTCCTACAAATGTTACACTGGACTGACTTTGTAGCTACACCCTTCCCACACACACCACACAACCATGTACCAGAGCTCGTCATAGGTCCATTGATGATTCAACTAACCATCACTATGGTCTCCCCAGCCTTTATTTTCAGACCCTTAGTTTCCAGACAAGCTCTCCATGCTGCAATCTTTGCCTGTAACTCTCTTTTGTCCCTGCTTGATGATAGTTTTTTCACACTCCTTGCACATTTCCATAGCATTTGTCAAGCATCCGCTCCATTACCAAAAAAACAAACACTAGGCACAAAGATCGAAAATGAAGAGAAAACAAACAATCATCATGGGTTGACCAAAGATCCGAGGGCAGGATGATGCAGAGGGCTAAGATGACGTATGTGGGTTTCTGATTTTCTGATGGCTTAGGGACTAAATAAAAAAAAATAAAAAAACAGGTTGGAGATTTTGCATTCAATGTCTGGCATGGGGTTTCTCGGTAGGTATCAGCAAGTGTCAGTCGGTGCTTGTAAGTGTTGTAAGTGAGTTAGGGTTAGAGTAACGTTTAGAGTAAGGGTTAAAGGGTTAGGTTGAGGATTAAGGCGAATGTGAGAGTGAAGGATAGGTTTATAGTTAAGTTTAGGCAGACACCTACCTAGAAAACCCATCACAGACATCAAATGCAACATCACTTACTTTAAAGAAAATTCACCTCAGTCAATCTAACATTTTTGTCAGTTTTGACACAGTCTCTCTCGTCCCAACATACCCAAGTAAGAAGCATGCCTCAACACCAAACAACGCCTACAAGTGGATCCTTTCACGACAGACAGCACAAGCCTCACTTCTCAACAAGTCCACAATCTTCTAATAACCTGTGTATTTTTATCCAGCTGGGTCGGCATTGGATCTCCTCTATTCCTGGTCCTGGCAATTTGCTCATACATGTATGAACTCTGTTCCAACTGCCAACTGGATTCCATCAAGAATGTTGATCTTCGCCTCTGCTCTTCTATGTTGATGATACCTTTGAGGTTTGACCCAGCTGCAAGGCAGTTCCTCCAAAACCTAATAAACCAGCAGCCACTGATCAAATTCACCATGAAAAAAGAGAAGAACAACACCATGTCTTTTCCTAGATGTTCAAGTCACCAGACAAGCAGATGGCACCCTTGTCCAAACAGTAAACTACACCGGAAGCAGACACAATGACTGATTTCCATACAACCTTCATTCCATTATCTACACTTCAAGTCTGCCATCCACAACACTTGAACCCACTGACACCTAGATATCTTGTAGCACCACTTCACCACATCAAGACACCACTGCAACTACACCAATATAGAGCAGCATGCGGAGGAGGAAGCACTGCCGTCAAGAGCGTCGTTGATGGAACCGCCGTCGCGCTCCTGTAGATTGGTAAAAACCCAGCTCTTGTTTCCATTACTGTGTAGCGTGCAGTGGAAGCAGCACTGCTGTCTTGATCCAGGACGTGCGCAGCCCGTTTTCCAGACAATGTAGGGCCGCCACCAGAACTGCCGAGTCCTGATAGCCGGCCAGTGTGAGGTATCCGGACAAGAGAAGCAAGAAGGACGATGTGCGCATGCCGAAGCGAGATGCCGAGTCCATTTTCCTGATTACCTCCTCCATTTTCCCACACACTTTGTTGGCAAAGGGAAGTTTAGGGGAAGTCGACCCCCTGTCTGCAGCCAGTTTGTCTGACGCAGAGTCCGGCAGAACTTGGGTCGAAAAACGTTTATCAAAATCCCAGGCAGGGAACCGACAATATGAATCAGCCCACTTGGGGTAAGCAATCCAAGAAGAAGCTGACATAATGCCCTCCATGCGATCAGTACATACGCACACGGAGCAGGGCCTGTCCTCCTCTTAAACGATCACAGTTCAACAGGGGAGTCATCCGTTTACTCGGCCGGAAGGTCCAGTACCCGGGCCATGTCCCTCTGGACAAGGCGCAGTTCAGCAATTAAGAGCCGTTGAACACTTGAGCCAAACTCATCCTCTTCAGGGACGAGTTGCTTTGTGGGGAAATCCACATGGTTGGTGCGGGCCGGGTACCCTGAGCCGTGTGGAGGGGGAAGCTCTCCGACTTCAGAGACCCCGAGGCGGTGCTGGTAGAGCGGGCGGTGCACTCCGGAATTGAGCCACTCTTTGCACTGCCTCTCTTGGTCATTGCCCTGGCACCAGTTTTTTGGCCTTGCCGGGGCGTTTGACCTTCAATTTGGTTGACCCACGCATGCTGACCGAAAAGGGGGAGCGGAAAGCATCCCCTCTTTGATCGGTGGGTCCACCAACTGATGCAGCCGACTAAAACTGCGGGGCTGGTTGAAGTGCTGCGAGCTAGGCAATGGAGTGTCGCGGGTGCAGCCCTCCGAGAGCTCTGACTGTCCCCGGGGAACGGACGCAACCCCAGTATTGACAGTCGAAGCACTCCCCAATTTCTTTACACTACTCATAATTTAACTCATAGAAATCAAACTATATATTTCTCAAACTCTCTACAACAACAACTATAAGTCTACAACTTCTAGTCTTTAGGAAAGCTCTCAGCAAAGGATAAGGCGCTCTTATTTTATCACAAAAACGGTGAACTATTGGACACAGATTTATCACGTCCTTACCCACTCGGGACTAAGAGAAAAGAGGACGACTACAAGGCAATCATGTCGCGGGGCGTTGTGGGTAGGACGGTGGAGGGCGCTATTGTGTGTGTGTGAGTGAAAGTTTAAGCATTTATTGCCTCGCGGCATAGGGAACATGCAAATTAGTAATTAGACTCTACCGGTATGTACAGTGAAGTAGTTGTTTTATTTAGCCAAACAAATACTTCAAGACCACTATTGGCCAATAAAACCTATAAGCAGCATGAACGGATCAGTGCGAATGAGGAGAACTTGTGATTTGAAAGTTTCTTTCACAATCATTGCCAGTAAAAGTGTAATTGGTAGGCCTATAGAGAAATTATTTTTAGAAGTAAAATATTAGTAAAATGAGGTACAGAGGAAATCCCATGGGTACACAGCGGTTTGCTTGTAAAACTAATTTTATTTCTTTATTCTTTTTGTTAGTTATTTATTTATTTAATTATTTATTTACTTGTTTGTTTATTACTTTAGTTATTTAGTTATTTAATTTTTTCATTTTTATTTATCTATAAATATCTCTTTATATTCAACTATTCATTTATCTATAAATATCTCTTGACGGGGGGAAGGAAAATCAGGATTATGTATCTTGGGTTCACTGAAGAAACAAGGGTAGGAGGATGCACAGGTCTTGAAATGACAGTATATGGGTGTGCGATGGCTTGAGCCTGACGGAAAGATCAGAGCTGCTTGGTGATTCTGCATTCAATGACAGGAATAGAAGAGGTGGACAGGACCACAGTCCGCAATCAACTACAACCCTAACTCTAACCCTAACTCAAGTCCACATCCTGGTTCTGCAAACCTAAAAAACACTAAGCCACCAAGACACAACCAAAACAAACTAATGCCACCATCTAAGCTATACCTCAAGACTAATCAATCTTCATCATGTCCGCCACTGTTTTCATATCCATCACAACTAGAACCATGAGGTGACTGACATTCTGTCGACCAACACTAACAGACGCCTACCAAGAAACCCTATGCCCACCACAAAAATGCAAGATCACCAGGCAAGCCATCATCACAACTATCTACTGTCATCCCAAGCCCTTTGCATCCTCCTGCCCTTGTTTCTTCGATCAACCCAAGATACACAATCCTGATGTTCCCCTCTGCCCCATCATGGCATCCAGGGGCGTACCAACCACTAACATGACTAGACATATTACCAAGATCCTCCACCCACTTCTCATAGTATTTTATACCTTTTTTATTTACAGGTTGCATTTAAAATGGGAAATCTGTTGTGTATCTTGGGTAACTTTTTCAGATCGATAGATATTACATGTTTTTTTTACTAATATGTTTGATTGATTATATATCTGTTTACTTGTACTTGTACCTTTATTGTTTTATGATCATATTTTTGGGATGTTATTTTTTACCTTCTAATGATTTTGCTTTTTGTGATTAAATGATAGTTTTTATTGTTGTAAAGCGCTTGAAGGCATTTTTAATGGGTTTGACGCTTTATAAAATGTGTTTAATTTTTACTTATTATTACTATTATGAGCAAACTGCTGGGTCGCAATGGTATCTCGTCTATTCCTATTTTACATTTTTAAAGTACCATTTCTATAAATCAATGACTTTTGTTTGATATACACGTTTCTAGTGGGTTTCATTCTGGTATTCCTTACACACTTGATCTTTGATACTGCGTAGTAACTGCAATGTCCATTCTAAAAACATCACTGAAATATACGCAAACAATGAAAATGGGCAATTCCTCTTGGAAGGACACAAAAAGTGATGCTGCATGACTTATGCAGAATCATTTACAAATTTCAACGCTGTTTGTGATAACATAAGAAGTAACATTTGGCACTGTGCTTACACAAACAAGTGCCTTTGCATAGATTTACAAAATTGATGCAATCTGTACTGACCTGATTCCATTCTTCTTCTTGCAAGCTTGAGTGTAGATCCGACCTTGACACAAACATTGATAATGCTTGATTTCCCATCAAACAAGAAGCTGTAAAGTCATGCATCTTGGTAAAGTTCCACATCTGGAAATAAAGTGAGAACTTTAATTGAATGGGCAAGTTGTGATTTTAATATTCTGTGATGAACAAACAGAGGCATGAGAACCACAATGAGAGATAAACATAAGTATGCACTCATAATGGGCTCTTCCACCAGGGGGACAACCTTAGCAAAGTATTTTTACTAATGTAATAATAATTCTAAGCAGTTTTACCTGAGTGCGCCTTGTTGCTAGACAACATCTGAGCAGAACACACACAGTGAAGACGTTTTTGAACATCTCATTCTCCTGTGCTTTCCAGGCCGTGTCTCTATCTGCAACTTGCCATCAAGCAATGACTTTACTACAATAAAGCTTCACGGCATCGAATAGCACTTTAGGGGCTTGAGCCACTTAAGCTGCCATTGCATGAGGCCCTGATGGAATGCCTCCCTTCACATCTTCCAACACTGTTGTCTCATTCCGAATGATTCCTGCAAGGGCATATAAAAAAAAAAAAGGGGGTTTGAACAAGGGCAAATTTACGGGAGCAGGAATTGCAAGTCCAGCTCCAGTCAATTTACCTTGTTCAACCAACATTTTAAAGATCTACCCAGTCAGTTTCCTTTCTGGTTTGTCTTACTTAATGGTAAAACAAGTGTTCAAACACAATGAAATACCTAATAATGTCACAGGAATAGAACAGACCATGCAACCTACTAGCAGATTTGATAATTGATTTTTATGATGGTATGAGACAAACCACTGTACTGCACAGGTCATTGGTTTGTTAATTTTGTTAAACAAATCCCTAATCTTTTTTGCCTTTTAACTTTTTAATTTTTAATTACTATAGTTTTACAGAATTTTTGGAATCCTTTGTAGTTTGTATTTTTTTTTTAATGGTTTAACTAAGGTAACAGCTGGACTTGCCTATTTTATATAATTTTATTGTGGGTTTTAATTCAGAAATTTATTTTCAGTTTTTGTTTTCTTATAGCTTTTGTATTTAGCTGTTAAGCGAATTGGGGAATGTTTTTGTTATTATTGTTATTGTTATAAATCCACAACTAATAGGGGTTTACATCCACGCTATGCATTTGATCCATCAACAATTTAGCCTATATTAATTGTGGATGACAGATCCCAAAAGAAACTCTAGCGTAAGACGCTGTATTGTTTCAAGATGAGCATTTTTGTGCAGTAAAGTAAAGACAGCATCTCCTACACCTTGTTTGCTCTATAAGCAAACTGATGGATCGATCTGTGGTTTGTGACAAATACAAACATTTAATAATCTGCTCAATAACACTTCATAGCAATTCCAAGTGGCCATGGTCAATAATTGTTCATAGAGCAACTTGTTTGGGCATTTTGGATATCAGAGTTGACCATAGAAGATATAAATACCTTCAGACCAATATCCAAAGACCATTGATACAGGCAGTGAAAAACTGGGGCAAGTGTTAGAAGGTGTACAACCTTTTCTGGGATGATCATGGCTTTGCAGAAATTGATGTATGACAAAATCAACTCTTGTAGCCTCATCAGTGTGGCAGATGTTTTAAAGACCTCTCAATCCCTATAGGCCTACTACAAGCATGCCATTAGAGTAGCCATTAGTTCTTACAAGTGTTTAAGATGGTTTTAATCATTGAACATACTTGGGTAGCAGTTGAAGGTGGTGTATACCTAGCCCTTCATCTTCAGGGACGGCCCCTTTTATTTAAAAAATGGGGCCAGTTCTCTGAACTTCTTCCATCCACTCCTCATGCCGGATTTCAATGCTGCATCTGAATAGCTCCCTCGGCACCCATCATGTCATCAAGGTAGCAGAACGACTCAACCATCTCAAACATGTCAAGAACGTGATGCTAGCAGCCTCAACTCTACCTTTCACGCAACTACATCACCTGTGAACCCATGTCCTACAAATGTTACACTGGACTGACTTTGCAGCTACACCCTTCCCACACACACCACACAGCCATGTACCAGAGCTCGTCATTGGTCCATTGATGATTCAACTAACCATCACTATGGTCTCCCCAGCCTTTATCTTCAGACCCTTAGTTTCCAGACATATCTCCATGCTACAATCTTTGCCTGTAAGTACTCTTTTGTCCCTGCTTGATGATAGTTTTTTCACACTCCTTGCACATTTCCATAGCATTTGTCAAGCATCTGTTCCGTTACCAAAAAACCAAACACTAGGCACAAAGATCAAAAATGAAGAGAAAACAAACAATCATCTTGGGTTGACCAAAGATCCGAGGGCAGGATGATGCAGAGGGCTAAGATGACGTATGTGGGTTTCTGATTTTCTGATGGCTTAGGGACTAAATAAAAAAAATAAAAAAACAGGTTGGAGGTTTCTGCATTCAATGTCTGGCATGGGGTTTCTCGGTAGGTATCAGCAAGTGTCAGTCGGTGCTTGTAAGTGTTGTAAGTGAGTTAGGGTTAGAGTAACGTTTAGAGTAAGGGTTAAAGGGTTAGGTTGAGGATTAAGGCGAATGTGAGAGTGAGGGATAGGTTTATAGTTAAGTTTAGGCAGACACCTACCTAGAAAACCCATCACAGACATCAAATGCAACATCACTTACTTTAAAGAAAATTCACCTCAGTCAATCTAACATTTTTGTCAGTTTTGACACAGTCTCTCTCGTCCCAACATACCCAAGTAAGAAGCATGCCTCAACACCAAACAACGCCTACAAGTGGATCCTTTCACGACAGACAGCACAAGCCTCACTTTTTAACAAGTCCACAATCTTCTAATAACCTGTGTATTTTTATCCAGCTGGGTCGGCATTGGATCTCCTCTATTCCTGGTCCTGGCAATTTGCTCATACATGTATGAACTCTGTTCCAACTGCCAACTGGATTCCATCAAGAATGTTGATCTTACCCTCTGCTCTTCTATGTTGATGATACCTTTGAGGTTTGACCCAGCTGCAAGGCAGTTCCTCCAACACCTAATAAACCAGCAGCCACTGATCAAATTCACCATGGAACAAGAGAAGAACAACACCATGTCTTTTCCTAGATGTTCAAGTCACCAGACAAGCAGATGGCACCCTTGTCCAAACAGTAAACTACACCGGAAGCAGACACAATGACTGATTTCCTTACAACCCTTCATTCCATTATCTACACTTCAAGTCTGCCATCCACAACACTTGAACCCACTGACACCTAGATAGCTTGTAGCACCACTTCACCACATCAAGACACCACTGCAACTACACCAATATAGAGCAGCATGCGGAGGAGGAAGCACTGCCGTCAAGAGCGTCGTTGATGGAACCGCCGTCGCGCTCCTGTAGATTGGTAAAAACCCAGCTCTTGTTTCCATTACTGTGTAGCGTGCAGTGGAAGCAGCACTGCTGTCTTGATCCAGGACGGTGCGCAGCCCGTTTTCCAGACAATGTAGGGCCGCCACCAGAACTGCCGAGTCCTCATAGCCGGCCAGTGTGAGGTATCCGGACAAGAGAAGCAAGAAGGACGATGTGCGCATGCCGAAGCGAGATGCCGAGTCCATTTTCCTGATTACCTCCTCCATTTTCCCACACACTTTGTTGGCAAAGGGAAGTTTAGGGGAAGTCGACCCCCTGTCTGCAGCCAGTTTGTCTGACGCAGAGTCCGGCAGAACTTGGGTCGAAAAATTGTTTATCAAAATCCCAGGCAGGGAACCGACAATATGAATCAGCCCACTTGGGGTAAGCAATCCAAGAAGAAGCTGACATAATGCCCTCCATGCGATCAGTACATACGCACATGGAGCAGGGCCTGTCCTCCTCTTAAACGATCACAGTTCAACAGGGGAGTCATCCGTTTACTCGGCCGGAAGGTCCAGTAACCGGGCCATGTCCCTCTGGACAAGGCGCAGTTCAGCAATTAAGAGCCGTTGAACACTTGAGCCAAACTCATCCTCTTCAGGGACGAGTTGCTTTGTGGGGAAATCCACATGGTTGGTGCGGGCCGGGTACCCTGAGCCGTGTGGAGGGGGAAGCTCTCCGGCTTCAGAGACCCCGAGGCGGTGCTGGTAGAGCGGGTGGTGCACTCCGGAATTGAGCCACTCTTTGCACTGCCTCTCTTGGTCGTTGCCCTGGCACCAGTTTTTTGGCCTTGCCGGGGCGTTTGACCTTCAATTTGGTTGACCCACGCATGCTGACCGAAAAGGGGGAGCGGAAAGCATCCACTCTTTGATCGGTGGGTCCACCAACTGATGCAGCCGACTAAAACTGCGGGGCTGGTTGAAGTGCTGCGAGCTAGGCGATGGAGTGTCGCGGGTGCAGCCCTCCGAGAGCTCTGACTGTCCCCGGGGAACGGACACAACCCCGGTATTGACAGTCAAAGCACTCCCCAATTTCTTTACACTACTCATAATTTAACTCATAGAAATCAAACTATATATTTCTCAAACTCTCTACAACAACAACTATAAGTCTACAACTTCTAGTCTTTAGGAAAGCTCTCAGCAAAGGATAAGGCGCTCTTATTTTATCACAAAAATGGTGAACTATTGGACACAGATTTATCACGTCCTTACCCACTCGGGACTAAGAGAAAAGAGGACGACTACGTGGCAGGCATGTCGCGGGGCGTTGTGGGTAGTACGGTGGAGGGCGCTATTGTGTGTGTGTGAGTGAAAGTTTAAGCATTTATTGCCTCGCGGCATAGGGAACATGCAAATTAGTAATTTGACTCTACCGGTATGTACAGTGAAGTAGACTCGAGTTGTTTTATTTAACCAAACAAATACTTCAAGACCACTATTGGCCAATAAAACCCATAAGCAGCATGAACGGATCAGTGCGAATGAGGAGAACTTGTGGTTTGAAAGTTTCATTCACAATCATTGCCAGTAAAAGTGTAATTGGTAGGCCTATAGAGAAATTATTTTAAGAAGTAAATTAGTAAAATGATGTACAGAGGAAATCCCACGGGGACACAGCGGTTTGCTCATAAAACTGTTTTTATTTCTTTATTCTTTTTGTTATTTATTTATTTATTTATTTATTTACTTGTTTGTTAATTCATTGTTATTAATTTAGTTATTTAACTTTTTTTTTTATTTATCTATTAATATCTCTTTATATTCATCTATTCATTTATCTATAAATATCTCTTGATGGGTGGAAGGAAAATCAGGGTTATGTATCTTGGGTTCACTGAAGAAACAAGGGTAGGAGGGTGCACAGGTCTTAAAATGACAGTATATGGGTGTGCGATGGCTTGAGCCTGACGGAAAGATCAGAGCTGCTTGGTGATTCTGCATTCAATGACAGGAATAGAAGAGGTGGACAGGACCACAGTCCACAATCAACCACAACCCTAACTCTAACCCTAACGCAAGTCCACACCCTGGTCTTGCAAACCTAAAAAACACTAAGCCACCAAGACACAACCAAAACAAACTAATGCCACCATCTAAGCTATACCTCAAGACTAATCAATCTATATCATGTACGCCACTGTTTTCATATCCATCACAACTAGAACCATGAGGGTGACTAACATTCTGTCGACCAACACTAACAGACGCCTACCAAGAAACCCTATGCCCACCACAAAAATGCAAGATCACCAGGCAAGCCATCATCACAACTATCTACTGTCATCCCAAGCCCTTTGCATCCTCCTGCCCTCGTTTCTTAGATCAACCCAAGATACACAATCCTGATGTTCCCCTCTGCCCATCATGGCATCCAGGGGCGTAACAACCTCTAACATGGCTAGACATATTACCAAGATCCTCCACCCACTTCTCATTGTATTTGATACCTTTTTTTATTTACAGGTTGAATTTAAAATAGGAAATCTGTTGTGTATCTTGGGTAACTTTTTCGGATCGATAGATATTACATGTTTTTTTACTAATATGTTTGATTGATTATATATCTGTTTACTTGTACTTGTTGCATGACTTATGCAGAATCATTTACAAATTTCAACGCTGTTTGTGATAACATAAGAAGTAATATTTGGCACTGTGCTTACACAAACAAGTGCCTTTGCATAGATTTACAAAATTGATGCAATCTGTACTGACCTGATTCCATTCTTCTTCTTGCAAGCTTGAGTGTAGATCCGACCTTGACACAAACATTGATAATGCTTGATTTCCCATCAAACAAGAAGCTGTAAAGTCATGCATCTTGGTATAGTTCAACCACATCTGGAAATAAAGTGAGAACTTTAATTGAATGGGCAAGTTGTGATTTTAAATTTCTTTGATGAACAAACAGAGGCATGAGAACCACAATGAGAGATAAACATAAGTATGCACTCATAATGGGCTCTTCCACCAGGGGGACAACCTTAGCAAAGTATTTTTACTAATGTAATAATAATTCTAAGCAGTTTTACCTGAGTGCGCCTTGTTGCTAGACAACATCTGAGCAGAATACACACAGTTGAAGACGTTTTGAACATCTCATTCTCCTATGCTTCCCAGGCCGCGTCTCTATCTGCAACTTGCCATCAAGCAATGATATCACTACAATAAAGCTTCATGGCATCAAATAGCACTTTAGGGGCTTGAGCCACTTAAGCTGCCATTGCATGAGGCCCTGATGGAATGCCTCCCTTCACATCTTCCAACACATCTGTTGTCTCATTCCGAACGATTCCTGCAAGGGCATATAAAAAAAAAAAAAGGGGGTTTGAACAAGGGCAAATTTACGGGAGCAGGAATTGCAAGTCCAGCTCCAGTCAATTTACCTTGTTCAACCAACATTTTAAAGATCTACCCAGTCAGTTTCCTTTCTGGTTTCTTACTTAATGGGTAAAACAAGTGTTCAAACACAATGAAATACCTAATAATGTCACAGGAATAGAACAGACCATGCAACCTACAAGCAGATTTGATAATGATTTTTATGATGGTATGAGACAAACCACTGTACTGCACAGGTCATTGGTTTGTTAATTTTGTTAAACAAATCCCTAATCTTTTTCGCTTTTAACTTTTTAATTTTTAATTACTATAGTTTTACAGAATTTTTGGAATCCTTTTGTAGTTTGTATTTTTTTTTAATGGTTTAACTAAGGTAACAGCTGGACTTGCCTATTTTATATAATTTTATTGTGGGTTTTAATTCAGAAATTTATTTTCAGTTTTGTTTTCTTATAGCTTTTGTATTTAGCTGTTAAGCGATTTGGGGAATGTTTTGTTATTATTGTTATTGTTATAAATCCACAACTAATAGGGTTTACATCCACGCTATGCATTTGATCCATCAACAATTTAGCCTATATTAATTGTGGATGACAGATCCCAAAAGAAACTCTAGCGTAAGACGCTGTATTGTTCCAAGATGAGCATTTTTGTGCAGTAAAGTAAAGACAGCATCTCCTACACCTTGTTTGCTCTATAAGCAAACTGAAGGATCGATCTGTGGTTTGTGACAAATACAAACATTTAATAATCTGCTCAAAACACTTCATAGCAATTCCAAGTGGCCATGGTCAATAATTGTTCATAGCAACTTGTTTGGGCATTTTGGATATCAGAGTTGACCATAGAAGATATAAATACCTTCAGACCAATATCAAAAGACCATTGATACAGGCAGTGAAAAACTGGGGCAAGTGTTAGAAGGTGTACACCTTTTCTGGGATGATCATGGCTTTGCAGAAATTGATGTATGACAAAATCATCTCTGTAGCCTCATCAGTGTGGCAGATGTTTTAAAGACCTCTCAATCCCTATAGGCCTACTACAAGCATGCCATTAGAGTAGCCATTAGTTCTTACAAGTGTTTAAGATGGTTTTAATCATTGAACATACTTGGGTAGCAGTTGAAGGTGGTGTATACCTAGCCCTTCATCTTCAGGGACGGCCCCTTTTATTTAAAAAATGGGGCCAGTTCTCTGAACTTC
Source organism: Asterias amurensis (assembly GCF_032118995.1). Taxonomy (NCBI): domain Eukaryota; kingdom Metazoa; phylum Echinodermata; class Asteroidea; order Forcipulatida; family Asteriidae; genus Asterias; species Asterias amurensis. The sequence goes on from NC_092649.1 coordinate 22,249,319, forward strand.
TTCCATCCACTCCTCATGCCGGATTTCAATGCTGCATCTGAATAGCTCCCTCGGCACCCATCATGTCATCAAGGTAGCAGAACGACTCAACCATCTCAAACATGTCAAGAACGTGATGCTAGCAGCCTCAACTCTACCTTTCACGCAACTACATCACCTGTGAACCCATGTCCTACAAATGTTACACTGGACTGACTTTGCAGCTACACCCTTCCCACACACACCACACAGCCATGTACCAGAGCTCGTCATTGGTCCATTGATGATTCAACTAACCATCACTATGGTCTCCCCAGCCTTTATCTTCAGACCCTTAGTTTCCAGACATATCTCCATGCTACAATCTTTGCCTGTAAGTACTCTTTTGTCCCTGCTTGATGATAGTTTTTTCACACTCCTTGCACATTTCCATAGCATTTGTCAAGCATCTGTTCCGTTACCAAAAAAACAAACACTAGGCACAAAGATCAAAAATGAAGAGAAAACAAACAATCATCTTGGGTTGACCAAAGATCCGAGGGCAGGATGATGCAGAGGGCTAAGATGACGTATGTGGGTTTCTGATTTTCTGATGGCTTAGGGACTAAATAAAAAAAATAAAAAAACAGGTTGGAGGTTTCTGCATTCAATGTCTGGCATGGGGTTTCTCGGTAGGTATCAGCAAGTGTCAGTCGGTGCTTGTAAGTGTTGTAAGTGAGTTAGGGTTAGAGTAACGTTTAGAGTAAGGGTTAAAGGGTTAGGTTGAGGATTAAGGCGAATGTGAGAGTGAGGGATAGGTTTATAGTTAAGTTTAGGCAGACACCTACCTAGAAAACCCATCACAGACATCAAATGCAACATCACTTACTTTAAAGAAAATTCACCTCAGTCAATCTAACATTTTTGTCAGTTTTGACACAGTCTCTCTCGTCCCAACATACCCAAGTAAGAAGCATGCCTCAACACCAAACAACGCCTACAAGTGGATCCTTTCACGACAGACAGCACAAGCCTCACTTTTTAACAAGTCCACAATCTTCTAATAACCTGTGTATTTTTATCCAGCTGGGTCGGCATTGGATCTCCTCTATTCCTGGTCCTGGCAATTTGCTCATACATGTATGAACTCTGTTCCAACTGCCAACTGGATTCCATCAAGAATGTTGATCTTCGCCTCTGCTCTTCTATGTTGATGATACCTTTGAGGTTTGACCCAGCTGCAAGGCAGTTCCTCCAACACCTAATAAACCAGCAGCCACTGATCAAATTCACCATGGAACAAGAGAAGAACAACACCATGTCTTTTCCTAGATGTTCAAGTCACCAGACAAGCAGATGGCACCCTTGTCCAAACAGTAAACTACACCGGAAGCAGACACAATGACTGATTTCCTTACAACCCTTCATTCCATTATCAACACTTCAAGTCTGCCATCCACAACACTTGAACCCACTGACACCTAGATAGCTTGTAGCACCACTTCACCACATCAAGACACCACTGCAACTACACCAATATAGAGCAGCATGCGGAGGAGGAAGCACTGCCGTCAAGAGCGTCGTTGACGGAACCGCCGTCGCGCTCCTGTAGATTGGTAAAAACCCAGCTCTTGTTTCCATTACTGTGTAGCGTGCAGTGGAAGCAGCACTGCTGTCTTGATCCAGGACGGTGCGCAGCCCGTTTTCCAGACAATGTAGGGCCGCCACCAGAACTGCCGAGTCCTCATAGCCGGCCAGTGTGAGGTATCCGGACAAGAGAAGCAAGAAGGACGATGTGCGCATGCCGAAGCGAGATGCCGAGTCCATTTTCCTGATTACCTCCTCCATTTTCCCACACACTTTGTTGGCAAAGGGAAGTTTAGGGGAAGTCGACCCCCTGTCTGCAGCCAGTTTGTCTGACGCAGAGTCCGGCAGAACTTGGGTCGAAAAATGTTTATCAAAATCCCAGGCAGGGAACCGGCAATATGAATCAGCCCACTTGGGGTAAGCAATCCAAGAAGAAGCTGACATAATGCCCTCCATGCGATCAGTACATACGCACACGGAGCAGGGCCTGTCCTCCTCTTAAACGATCACAGTTCAACAGGGGAGTCATCCGTTTACTCGGCCGGAAGGTCCAGTACCCGGGCCATGTCCCTCTGGACAAGGCGCAGTTCAGCAATTAAGAGCCGTTGAACACTTGAGCCAAACTCATCCTCTTCAGGGACGAGTTGCTTTGTGGGGAAATCCACATGGTTGGTGCGGGCCGGGTACCCTGAGCCGTGTGGAGGGGGAAGCTCTCCGGCTTCAGAGACCCCGAGGCGGTGCTGGTAGAGCGGGCGGTGCACTCCGGAATTGAGCCACTCTTTGCACTGCCTCTCTTGGTCGTTGCCCTGGCACCAGTTTTTTGGCCTTGCCGGGGCGTTTGACCTTCAATTTGGTTGACCCACGCATGCTGACCGAAAAGGGGGAGCGGAAAGCATCCACTCTTTGATCGGTGGGTCCACCAACTGATGCAGCCGACTAAAACTGCGGGGCTGGTTGAAGTGCTGCGAGCTAGGCGATGGAGTGTCGCGGGTGCAGCCCTCCGAGAGCTCTGACTGTCCCCGGGGAACGGACACAACCCCGGTATTGACAGTCGAAGCACTCCCCAATTTCTTTACACTACTCATAATTTAACTCATAGAAATCAAACTATATATTTCTCAAACTCTCTACAACAACAACTATAAGTCTACAACTTCTAGTCTTTAGGAAAGCTCTCAGCAAAGGATAAGGCGCTCTTATTTTATCACAAAAATGGTGAACTATTGGACACAGATTTATCACGTCCTTACCCACTCGGGACTAAGAGAAAAGAGGACGACTACGTGGCAGGCATGTCGCGGGGCGTTGTGGGTAGGACGGTGGAGGGCGCTATTGTGTGTGTGTGAGTGAAAGTTTAAGCATTTATTGCCTCGCGGCATAGGGAACATGCAAATTAGTAATTTGACTCTACCGGTATGTACAGTGAAGTAGACTCGAGTTGTTTTATTTAACCAAACAAATACTTCAAGACCACTATTGGCCAATAAAACCCATAAGCAGCATGAACGGATCAGTGCGAATGAGGAGAACTTGTGGTTTGAAAGTTTCATTCACAATCATTGCCAGTAAAAGTGTAATTGGTAGGCCTATAGAGAAATTATTTTAAGAAGTAAATTAGTAAAATGATGTACAGAGGAAATCCCACGGGGACACAGCGGTTTGCTCATAAAACTGTTTTTATTTCTTTATTCTTTTTGTTATTTATTTATTTATTTATTTATTTACTTGTTTGTTAATTCATTGTTATTAATTTAGTTATTTAACTCTTTTTTTTATTTATCTATTAATATCTCTTTATATTCATCTATTCATTTATCTATAAATATTTCTTGATGGGTGGAAGGAAAATCAGGGTTATGTATCTTGGGTTCACTGAAGAAACAAGGGTAGGAGGGTGCACAGGTCTTAAAATGACAGTATATGGGTGTGCGATGGCTTGAGCCTGACGGAAAGATCAGAGCTGCTTGGTGATTCTGCATTCAATGACAGGAATAGAAGAGGTGGACAGGACCACAGTCCACAATCAACCACAACCCTAACTCTAACCCTAACGCAAGTCCACACCCTGGTCTTGCAAACCTAAATAACACTAAGCCACCAAGACACAACCAAAACAAACTAATGCCACCATCTAAGCTATACCTCAAGACTAATCAATCTATATCATGTACGCCACTGTTTTCATATCCATCACAACTAGAACCATGAGGGTGACTAACATTCTGTCGACCAACACTAACAGACGCCTACCAAGAAACCCTATGCCCACCACAAAAATGCAAGATCACCAGGCAAGCCATCATCACAACTATCTACTGTCATCCCAAGCCCTTTGCATCCTCCTGCCCTCGTTTCTTCGATCAACCCAAGATACACAATCCTGATGTTCCCCTCTGCCCCATCATGGCATCCAGGGGCGTAACAACCTCTAACATGGCTAGACATATTACCAAGATCCTCCACCCACTTCTCATTGTATATTATACCTTTTTTATTTATAGGTTGAATTTAAAATAGGAAATCTGTTGTGTATCTTGGGTAACTTTTTCGGATCGATAGATATTACATGTTTTTTTACTAATATGTTTGATTGATTATATATCTGTTTACTTGTACTTGTACCTTTATTGTTTTATGATCATATTTTTGGGATGTTATTTTTCACCTTCTAATGATTTTGCTTTTTGTGGTTAAATAATAGTTTTTATTGTTGTCAAGCGCTTGAGGGCATTTTTAATGGGTTTGACGCTTTATAAAAAGAGTTTAATTTTTACTTTTGATTACTATTATGAGCAAACTGCTGGGTCGCGATGGTATCTCGTCTATTCCTATTTTACACTTTTAAAGTACCATTTCTATAAATCAATGACTTTTGCTTGATATACACGTTTCTAGTGGGTTTCATTCTGGTATTCCTTCTTACAAACTTGATCTTTGATACTGAGTAGTAATTGCATGGTCCATTCTAAAAACATCACTGAAATATACGCAAACAATGAAAATGGGCAATTCCTCTTGGAAGGACACAAAAAGTGATGCTGCATGACTTATGCAGAATCATTTACAAATTTCAACGCTGTTTGTGATAACATAAGAAGTAATATTTGGCACTGTGCTTACACAAACAAGTGCCTTTGCATAGATTTACAAAATTGATGCAATCTGTACTGACCTGATTCCATTCTTCTTCTTGCAAGCTTGAGTGTAGATCCGACCTTGACACAAACATTGATAATGCTTGATTTCCCATCAAACAAGAAGCTGTAAAGTCATGCATCTTGGTATAGTTCAACCACATCTGGAAATAAAGTGAGAACTTTAATTGAATGGGCAAGTTGTGATTTTAAATTTCTTTGATGAACAAACAGAGGCATGAGAACCACAATGAGAGATAAACATAAGTATGCACTCATAATGGGCTCTTCCACCAGGGGGACAACCTTAGCAAAGTATTTTTACTAATGTAATAATAATTCTAAGCAGTTTTACCTGAGTGCGCCTTGTTGCTAGACAACATCTGAGCAGAATACACACAGTTGAAGACGTTTTGAACATCTCATTCTCCTATGCTTCCCAGGCCGCGTCTCTATCTGCAACTTGCCATCAAGCAATGATATCACTACAATAAAGCTTCATGGCATCAAATAGCACTTTAGGGGCTTGAGCCACTTAAGCTGCCATTGCATGAGGCCCTGATGGAATGCCTCCCTTCACATCTTCCAACACATCTGTTGTCTCATTCCGAACGATTCCTGCAAGGGCATATAAAAAAAAAAGGGGGGTTTGAACAAGGGCAAATTTACGGGAGCAGGAATTGCAAGTCCAGCTCCAGTCAATTTACCTTGTTCAACCAACATTTTAAAGATCTACCCAGTCAGTTTCCTTTCTGGTTTCTTACTTAATGGGTAAAACAAGTGTTCAAACACAATGAAAAAACCTAATAATGTCACAGGAATAGAACAGACCATGCAACCTACTAGCAGATTTGATAATGATTTTTATGATGGTATGAGACAAACCACTGTACTGCACAGGTCATTGGTTTGTTAATTTTGTTAAACAAATCCCTAATCTTTTTTGCTTTTAACTTTTTAATTTTTAATTACTATAGTTTTACAGAATATTTGGAATCCTTTTGTAGTTTGTATTTTTTTTTAATGGTTTAACTAAGGTAACAGCTGGACTTGCCTATTTTATATAATTTTATTGTGGGTTTTAATTCAGAAATTTATTTTCAGTTTTGTTTTCTTATAGCTTTTATATTTAGCTGTTAAGCGATTTGGGGAATGTTTTGTTATTATTGTTATTGTTATAAATCCACAACTAATAGGGTTTACATCCACGCTATGCATTTGATCCATCAACAATTTAGCCTATATTAATTGTGGATGACAGATCAAAAAAAAAACTCTAGCGTAAGACGCTGTTTAGTTTCAAGATGAGCATTTTTTAGGTAGTAATGTAAAGACAGCATCTCCTACACCTTGTTTTGCTCTATAAGCAAACTGATGGATCGATCTGTGGTTTGTGACAAATACATACATTTAATAATCTGCTCAAAACACTTCATAGCAATAACAAAGGGCCATGGTCAATAATTGTTCATAGCAACTTGTTTGGGCATTTTGGATATCAGAGTTGACCATAGAAGATACAAATACCTTCAGACCAATACCCAAAGACCATTGATACAGGCAGTGAAAAACTGGGGCAAGTGTTAGAAGTGTACACCTTTTTTGGGATGATCATGGCTTTGCAGAAATTGATGTATGACAAAATCATCTCTGTAGCCTCATCAGTGTGGCAGATGTTTTAAAGACCTCTCAATCCCTACAGGCCTACTACAAGCATGCCATTAGAGTAGCCATAGTTCTTACAAGTGTTTAAGATGGCTTTAATCATTGAACATACTTGGGTAGCAGTTGAAGGTGGTGTATACCTAGCCCTTCATCTTCAGGGACGGCCCCTTTTATTTAAAAAATGGGGCCAGCTCCCTGAACTTCTTCCATCCACTCCTCATGCCGGATTTCAATGCTGCATCTGAATAGCTCACTCGGCACCCATCATGTCATCAAGGTAGCAGAACGACTCAACCATCTCAAACATGTCAAGAACGTGATGCTAGCAGCCTGAAGACTACCTTTCACGCAACTACATCACCTGTGAACCCATGTCCTACAAATGTTACACTGGACTGACTTTGTAGCTACACCCTTCCCACACACACCACACAACCATGTACCAGAGCTCGTCATGGGTCCATTGATGATTCAACTAACCATCACTATGGTCTCCCCAGCCTTTATTTTCAGACCCTTAGTTTCCAGACAAGCTCTCCATGCTGCAATCTTTGCCTGTAACTCTCTTTTGTCCCTGCTTGATGATAGTTTTTTCACACTCCTTGCACATTTCCATAGCATTTGTCAAGCATCCGCTCCATTACCAAAAAAACAAACACTAGGCACAAAGATCGAAAATGAAGAGAAAACAAACAATCATCATGGGTTGACCAAAGATCCGAGGGCAGGATGATGCAGAGGGCTAAGATGACGTATGTGGGTTTCTGATTTTCTGATGGCTTAGGGACTAAATAAAAAAAAATAAAAAAACAGGTTGGAGATTTTGCATTCAATGTCTGGCATGGGGTTTCTCGGTAGGTATCAGCAAGTGTCAGTCGGTGCTTGTAAGTGTTGTAAGTGAGTTAGGGTTAGAGTAACGTTTAGAGTAAGGGTTAAAGGGTTAGGTTGAGGATTAAGGCGAATGTGAGAGTGAAGGATAGGTTTATAGTTAAGTTTAGGCAGACACCTACCTAGAAAACCCATCACAGACATCAAATGCAACATCACTTACTTTAAAGAAAATTCACCTCAGTCAATCTAACATTTTTGTCAGTTTTGACACAGTCTCTCTCGTCCCAACATACCCAAGTAAGAAGCATGCCTCAACACCAAACAACGCCTACAAGTGGATCCTTTCACGACAGACAGCACAAGCCTCACTTCTCAACAAGTCCACAATCTTCTAATAACCTGTGTATTTTTATCCAGCTGGGTCGGCATTGGATCTCCTCTATTCCTGGTCCTGGCAATTTGCTCATACATGTATGAACTCTGTTCCAACTGCCAACTGGATTCCATCAAGAATGTTGATCTTCGCCTCTGCTCTTCTATGTTGATGATACCTTTGAGGTTTGACCCAGCTGCAAGGCAGTTCCTCCAAAACCTAATAAACCAGCAGCCACTGATCAAATTCACCATGAAAAAAGAGAAGAACAACACCATGTCTTTTCCTAGATGTTCAAGTCACCAGACAAGCAGATGGCACCCTTGTCCAAACAGTAAACTACACCGGAAGCAGACACAATGACTGATTTCCATACAACCTTCATTCCATTATCTACACTTCAAGTCTGCCATCCACACCACTTGAACCCACTGACACCTAGATATCTTGTAGCACCACTTCACCACATCAAGACACCACTGCAACTACACCAATATAGAGCAGCATGGGAGGAGGAAGCACTGCCGTCAAGAGCGTCGTTGATGGAACCGCCGTCGCGCTCCTGTAGATTGGTAAAAACCCAGCTCTTGTTTCCATTACTGTGTAGCGTGCAGTGGAAGCAGCACTGCTGTCTTGATCCAGGACGTGCGCAGCCCGTTTTCCAGACAATGTAGGGCCGCCACCAGAACTGCCGAGTCCTCATAGCCGGCCAGTGTGAGGTATCCGGACAAGAGAAGCAAGAAGGACGATGTGCGCATGCCGAAGCGAGATACCGAGTCCATTTTCCTGATTACCTCCTCCATTTTCCCACACACTTTGTTGGCAAATGGAAGTTTAGGGGAAGTCGACCCCCTGTCTGCAGCCAGTTTGTCTGACGCAGAGTCCGGCAGAACTTGGGTCGAAAAACGTTTATCAAAATCCCAGGCAGGGAACCGACAATATGAATCAGCCCACTTGGGGTAAGCAATCCAAGAAGAAGCTGACATAATGCCCTCCATGCGATCAGTACATACGCACACGGAGCAGGGCCTGTCCTCCTCTTAAACGATCACAGTTCAACAGGGGAGTCATCCGTTTACTCGGCCGGAAGGTCCAGTACCCGGGCCATGTCCCTCTGGACAAGGCGCAGTTCAGCAATTAAGAGCCGTTGAACACTTGAGCCAAACTCATCCTCTTCAGGGACGAGTTGCTTTGTGGGGAAATCCACATGGTTGGTGCGGGCCGGGTACCCTGAGCCGTGTGGAGGGGGAAGCTCTCCGACTTCAGAGACCCCGAGGCGGTGCTGGTAGAGCGGGCGGTGCACTCCGGAATTGAGCCACTCTTTGCACTGCCTCTCTTGGTCGTTGCCCTGGCACCAGTTTTTTGGCCTTGCCGGGGCGTTTGACCTTCAATTTGGTTGACCCACGCATGCTGACCGAAAAGGGGGAGCGGAAAGCATCCCCTCTTTGATCGGTGGGTCCACCAACTGATGCAGCCGACTAAAACTGCGGGGCTGGTTGAAGTGCTGCGAGCTAGGCGATGGAGTGTCGCGGGTGCAGCCCTCCGAGAGCTCTGACTGTCCCCGGGGAACGGACGCAACCCCAGTATTGACAGTCGAAGCACTCCCCAATTTCTTTACACTACTCATAATTTAACTCATAGAAATCAAACTATATATTTCTCAAACTCTCTACAACAACAACTATAAGTCTACAACTTCTAGTCTTTAGGAAAGCTCTCAGCAAAGGATAAGGCGCTCTTATTTTATCACAAAAACGGTGAACTATTGGACACAGATTTATCACGTCCTTACCCACTCGGGACTAAGAGAAAAGAGGACGACTACGTGGCAATCATGTCGCGGGGCGTTGTGGGTAGGACGGTGGAGGGCGCTATTGTGTGTGTGTGAGTGAAAGTTTAAGCATTTATTGCCTCGCGGCATAGGGAACATGCAAATTAGTAATTAGACTCTACCGGTATGTACAGTGAAGTAGTTGTTTTATTTAGCCAAACAAATACTTCAAGACCACTATTGGCCAATAAAACCTATAAGCAGCATGAACGGATCAGTGCGAATGAGGAGAACTTGTGATTTGAAAGTTTCTTTCACAATCATTGCCAGTAAAAGTGTAATTGGTAGGCCTATAGAGAAATTATTTTTAGAAGTAAAATATTAGTAAAATGAGGTACAGAGGAAATCCCATGGGTACACAGCGGTTTGCTTGTAAAACTAATTTTATTTCTTTATTCTTTTTGTTAGTTATTTATTTATTTAATTATTTATTTACTTGTTTGTTTATTACTTTAGTTATTTAGTTATTTAATTTTTTCATTTTTATTTATCTATAAATATCTCTTTATATTCAACTATTCTTTTATCTATAAATATCTCTTGACGGGGGGAAGGAAAATCAGGATTAAGTATCTTGGGTTCACTGAAGAAACAAGGGTAGGAGGATGCACAGGTCTTGAAATGACAGTATATGGGTGTGCGATGGCTTGAGCCTGACGGAAAGATCAGAGCTGCTTGGTGATTCTGCATTCAATGACAGGAATAGAAGAGGTGGACAGGACCACAGTCCGCAATCAACTACAACCCTAACTCTAACCCTAACTCAAGTCCACATCCTGGTTCTGCAAACCTAAAAAACACTAAGCCACCAAGACACAACCAAAACAAACTAATGCCACCATCTAAGCTATACCTCAAGACTAATCAATCTTCATCATGTCCGCCACTGTTTTCATATCCATCACAACTAGAACCATGAGGTGACTGACATTCTGTCGACCAACACTAACAGACGCCTACCAAGAAACCCTATGCCCACCACAAAAATGCAAGATCACCAGGCAAGCCATCATCACAACTATCTACTGTCATCCCAAGCCCTTTGCATCCTCCTGCCCTTGTTTCTTCGATCAACCCAAGATACACAATCCTGATGTTCCCCTCTGCCCCATCATGGCATCCAGGGGCGTACCAACCACTAACATGACTAGACATATTACCAAGATCCTCCACCCACTTCTCATAGTATTTTATACCTTTTTTATTTACAGGTTGCATTTAAAATGGGAAATCTGTTGTGTATCTTGGGTAACTTTTTCAGATCGATAGATATTACATGTTTTTTTTACTAATATGTTTGATTGATTATATATCTGTTTACTTGTACTTGTACCTTTATTGTTTTATGATCATATTTTTGGGATGTTATTTTTTACCTTCTAATGATTTTGCTTTTTGTGATTAAATGATAGTTTTTATTGTTGTAAAGCGCTTGAAGGCATTTTTAATGGGTTTGACGCTTTATAAAATGTGTTTAATTTTTACTTATTATTACTATTATGAGCAAACTGCTGGGTCGCAATGGTATCTCGTCTATTCCTATTTTACATTTTTAAAGTACCATTTCTATAAATCAATGACTTTTGTTTGATATACACGTTTCTAGTGGGTTTCATTCTGGTATTCCTTACACACTTGATCTTTGATACTGCGTAGTAACTGCATGGTCCATTCTAAAAACATCACTGAAATATACGCAAACAATGAAAATGGGCAATTCCTCTTGGAAGGACACAAAAAGTGATGCTGCATGACTTATGCAGAATCATTTACAAATTTCAACGCTGTTTGTGATAACATAAGAAGTAACATTCGGCACTGTGCTTACACAAACAAGTGCCTTTGCATAGATTTACAAAATTGATGCAATCTGTACTGACCTGATTCCATTCTTCTTCTTGCAAGCTTGAGTGTAGATCCGACCTTGACACAAACATTGATAATGCTTGATTTCCCATCAAACAAGAAGCTGTAAAGTCATGCATCTTGGTAAAGTTCCACATCTGGAAATAAAGTGAGAACTTTAATTGAATGGGCAAGTTGTGATTTTAATATTCTGTGATGAACAAACAGAGGCATGAGAACCACAATGAGAGATAAACATAAGTATGCACTCATAATGGGCTCTTCCACCAGGGGGACAACCTTAGCAAAGTATTTTTACTAATGTAATAATAATTCTAAGCAGTTTTACCTGAGTGCGCCTTGTTGCTAGACAACATCTGAGCAGAACACACACAGTTGAAGACGTTTTTGAACATCTCATTCTCCTGTGCTTTCCAGGCCGTGTCTCTATCTGCAACTTGCCATCAAGCAATGACTTTACTACAATAAAGCTTCACGGCATCGAATAGCACTTTAGGGGCTTGAGCCACTTAAGCTGCCATTGCATGAGGCCCTGATGGAATGCCTCCCTTCACATCTTCCAACACTGTTGTCTCATTCCGAACGATTCCTGCAAGGGCATATAAAAAAAAAAAAAGGGGGTTTGAACAAGGGCAAATTTACGGGAGCAGGACTTGCAAGTCCAGCTCCAGTCAATTTACCTTGTTCAACCAACATTTTAAAGATCTACCCAGTCAGTTTCCTTTCTGGTTTCTTACTTAATGGGTAAAACAAGTGTTCAAACACAATGAAAAAACCTAATAATGTCACAGGAATAGAACAGACCATGCAACCTACTAGCAGATTTGATAATGATTTTTATGATGGTATGAGACAAACCACTGTACTGCACAGGTCATTGGTTTGTTAATTTTGTTAAACAAATCCCTAATCTTTTTTGCTTTTAACTTTTTAATTTTTAATTACTATAGTTTTACAGAATATTTGGAATCCTTTTGTAGTTTGTATTTTTTTTTAATGGTTTAACTAAGGTAACAGCTGGACTTGCCTATTTTATATAATTTTATTGTGGGTTTTAATTCAGAAATTTATTTTCAGTTTTGTTTTCTTATAGCTTTTATATTTAGCTGTTAAGCGATTTGGGGAATGTTTTGTTATTATTGTTATTGTTATAAATCCACAACTAATAGGGTTTACATCCACGCTATGCATTTGATCCATCAACAATTTAGCCTATATTAATTGTGGATGACAGATCAAAAAAAAAACTCTAGCGTAAGACGCTGTTTAGTTTCAAGATGAGCATTTTTTAGGTAGTAATGTAAAGACAGCATCTCCTACACCTTGTTTTGCTCTATAAGCAAACTGATGGATCGATCTGTGGTTTGTGACAAATACATACATTTAATAATCTGCTCAAAACACTTCATAGCAATTCCAAGTGGCCATGGTCAATAATTGTTCATAGCAACTTGTTTGGGCATTTTGGATATCAGAGTTGACCATAGAAGATACAAATACCTTCAGACCAATACCCAAAGACCATTGATACAGGCAGTGAAAAACTGGGGCAAGTGTTAGAAGTGTACACCTTTTTTGGGATGATCATGGCTTTGCAGAAATTGATGTATGACAAAATCATCTCTGTAGCCTCATCAGTGTGGCAGATGTTTTAAAGACCTCTCAATCCCTACAGGCCTACTACAAGCATGCCATTAGAGTAGCCATAGTTCTTACAAGTGTTTAAGATGGCTTTAATCATTGAACATACTTGGGTAGCAGTTGAAGGTGGTGTATACCTAGCCCTTCATCTTCAGGGACGGCCCCTTTTATTTAAAAAATGGGGCCAGCTCCCTGAACTTCTTCCATCCACTCCTCATGCCGGATTTCAATGCTGCATCTGAATAGCTCACTCGGCACCCATCATGTCATCAAGGTAGCAGAACGACTCAACCATCTCAAACATGTCAAGAACGTGATGCTAGCAGCCTGAAGACTACCTTTCACGCAACTACATCACCTGTGAACCCATGTCCTACAAATGTTACACTGGACTGACTTTGTAGCTACACCCTTCCCACACACACCACACAACCATGTACCAGAGCTCGTCATAGGTCCATTGATGATTCAACTAACCATCACTATGGTCTCCCCAGCCTTTATTTTCAGACCCTTAGTTTCCAGACAAGCTCTCCATGCTGCAATATTTGCCTGTAACTCTCTTTTGTCCCTGCTTGATGATAGTTTTTTCACACTCCTTGCACATTTCCATAGCATTTGTCAAGCATCCGCTCCATTACCAAAAAAACAAACACTAGGCACAAAGATCGAAAATGAAGAGAAAACAAACAATCATCATGGGTTGACCAAAGATCCGAGGGCAGGATGATGCAGAGGGCTAAGATGACGTATGTGGGTTTCTGATTTTCTGATGGCTTAGGGACTAAATAAAAAAAAATAAAAAAACAGGTTGGAGATTTTGCATTCAATGTCTGGCATGGGGTTTCTCGGTAGGTATCAGCAAGTGTCAGTCGGTGCTTGTAAGTGTTGTAAGTGAGTTAGGGTTAGAGTAACGTTTAGAGTAAGGGTTAAAGGGTTAGGTTGAGGATTAAGGCGAATGTGAGAGTGAAGGATAGGTTTATAGTTAAGGTTAGGCAGACACCTACCTAGAAAACCCATCACAGACATCAAATGCAACATCACTTACTTTAAAGAAAATTCACCTCAGTCAATCTAACATTTTTGTCAGTTTTGACACAGTCTCTCTCGTCCCAACATACCCAAGTAAGAAGCATGCCTCAACACCAAACAACGCCTACAAGTGGATCCTTTCACGACAGACAGCACAAGCCTCACTTCTCAACAAGTCCACAATCTTCTAATAACCTGTGTATTTTTATCCAGCTGGGTCGGCATTGGATCTCCTCTATTCCTGGTCCTGGCAATTTGCTCATACATGTATGAACTCTGTTCCAACTGCCAACTGGATTCCATCAAGAATGTTGATCTTACCCTCTGCTCTTCTATGTTGATGATACCTTTGAGGTTTGACCCAGCTGCAAGGCAGTTCCTCCAAAACCTAATAAACCAGCAGCCACTGATCAAATTCACCATGAAAAAAGAGAAGAACAACACCATGTCTTTTCCTAGATGTTCAAGTCACCAGACAAGCAGATGGCACCCTTGTCCAAACAGTAAACTACACCGGAAGCAGACACAATGACTGATTTCCATACAACCTTCATTCCATTATCTACACTTCAAGTCTGCCATCCACAACACTTGAACCCACTGACACCTAGATATCTTGTAGCACCACTTCACCACATCAAGACACCACTGCAACTACACCAATATAGAGCAGCATGCGGAGGAGGAAGCACTGCCGTCAAGAGCGTCGTTGATGGAACCGCCGTCGCGCTCCTGTAGATTGGTAAAAACCCAGCTCTTGTTTCCATTACTGTGTAGCGTGCAGTGGAAGCAGCACTGCTGTCTTGATCCAGGACGTGCGCAGCCCGTTTTCCAGACAATGTAGGGCCGCCACCAGAACTGCCGAGTCCTCATAGCCGGCCAGTGTGAGGTATCCGGACAAGAGAAGCAAGAAGGACGATGTGCGCATGCCGAAGCGAGATGCCGAGTCCATTTTCCTGATTACCTCCTCCATTTTCCCACACACTTTGTTGGCAAAGGGAAGTTTAGGGGAAGTCGACCCCCTGTCTGCAGCCAGTTTGTCTGACGCAGAGTCCGGCAGAACTTGGGTCGAAAAACGTTTATCAAAATCCCAGGCAGGGAACCGACAATATGAATCAGCCCACTTGGGGTAAGCAATCCAAGAAGAAGCTGACATAATGCCCTCCATGCGATCAGTACATACGCACACGGAGCAGGGCCTGTCCTCCTCTTAAACGATCACAGTTCAACAGGGGAGTCATCCGTTTACTCGGCCGGAAGGTCCAGTACCCGGGCCATGTCCCTCTGGACAAGGCGCAGTTCAGCAATTAAGAGCCGTTGAACACTTGAGCCAAACTCATCCTCTTCAGGGACGAGTTGCTTTGTGGGGAAATCCACATGGTTGGTGCGGGCCGGGTACCCTGAGCCGTGTGGAGGGGGAAGCTCTCCGACTTCAGAGACCCCGAGGCGGTGCTGGTAGAGCGGGCGGTGCACTCCGGAATTGAGCCACTCTTTGCACTGCCTCTCTTGGTCGTTGCCCTGGCACCAGTTTTTTGGCCTTGCCGGGGCGTTTGACCTTCAATTTGGTTGACCCACGCATGCTGACCGAAAAGGGGGAGCGGAAAGCATCCCCTCTTTGATCGGTGGGTCCACCAACTGATGCAGCCGACTAAAACTGCGGGGCTGGTTGAAGTGCTGCGAGCTAGGCCATGGAGTGTCGCGGGTGCAGCCCTCCGAGAGCTCTGACTGTCCCCGGGGAACGGACGCAACCCCAGTATTGACAGTCGAAGCACTCCCCAATTTCTTTACACTACTCATAATTTAACTCATAGAAATCAAACTATATATTTCTCAAACTCTCTACAACAACAACTATAAGTCTACAACTTCTAGTCTTTAGGAAAGCTCTCAGCAAAGGATAAGGCGCTCTTATTTTATCACAAAAACGGTGAACTATTGGACACAGATTTATCACGTCCTTACCCACTCGGGACTAAGAGAAAAGAGGACGACTACGTGGCAATCATGTCGCGGGGCGTTGTGGGTAGGACGGTGGAGGGCGCTATTGTGTGTGTGTGAGTGAAAGTTTAAGCATTTATTGCCTCGCGGCATAGGGAACATGCAAATTAGTAATTAGACTCTACCGGTATGTACAGTGAAGTAGTTGTTTTATTTAGCCAAACAAATACTTCAAGACCACTATTGGCCAATAAAACCTATAAGCAGCATGAACGGATCAGTGCGAATGAGGAGAACTTGTGATTTGAAAGTTTCTTTCACAATCATTGCCAGTAAAAGTGTAATTGGTAGGCCTATAGAGAAATTATTTTTAGAAGTAAAATATTAGTAAAATGAGGTACAGAGGAAATCCCATGGGTACACAGCGGTTTGCTTGTAAAACTAATTTTATTTCTTTATTCTTTTTGTTAGTTATTTATTTATTTAATTATTTATTTACTTGTTTGTTTATTACTTTAGTTATTTAGTTATTTAATTTTTTCATTTTTATTTATCTATAAATATCTCTTTATATTCAACTATTCTTTTATCTATAAATATCTCTTGACGGGGGGAAGGAAAATCAGGATTATGTATCTTGGGTTCACTGAAGAAACAAGGGTAGGAGGATGCACAGGTCTTGAAATGACAGTATATGGGTGTGCGATGGCTTGAGCCTGACGGAAAGATCAGAGCTGCTTGGTGATTCTGCATTCAATGACAGGAATAGAAGAGGTGGACAGGACCACAGTCCGCAATCAACTACAACCCTAACTCTAACCCTAACTCAAGTCCACATCCTGGTTCTGCAAACCTAAAAAACACTAAGCCACCAAGACACAACCAAAACAAACTAATGCCACCATCTAAGCTATACCTCAAGACTAATCAATCTTCATCATGTCCGCCACTGTTTTCATATCCATCACAACTAGAACCATGAGGTGACTGACATTCTGTCGACCAACACTAACAGACGCCTACCAAGAAACCCTATGCCCACCACAAAAATGCAAGATCACCAGGCAAGCCATCATCACAACTATCTACTGTCATCCCAAGCCCTTTGCATCCTCCTGCCCTTGTTTCTTCAATCAACCCAAGATACACAATCCTGATGTTCCCCTCTGCCCCATCAAGGCATCCAGGGGCGTACCAACCACTAACATGACTAGACATATTACCAAGATCCTCCACCCACTTCTCATAGTATTTTATACCTTTTTTATTTACAGGTTGCATTTAAAATGGGAAATCTGTTGTGTATCTTGGGTAACTTTTTCAGATCGATAGATATTACATGTTTTTTTTACTAATATGTTTGATTGATTATATATCTGTTTACTTGTACTTGTACCTTTATTGTTTTATGATCATATTTTTGGGATGTTATTTTTTACCTTCTAATGATTTTGCTTTTTGTGATTAAATGATAGTTTTTATTGTTGTAAAGCGCTTGAAGGCATTTTTAATGGGTTTGACGCTTTATAAAATGTGTTTAATTTTTACTTATTATTACTATTATGAGCAAACTGCTGGGTCGCAATGGTATCTCGTCTATTCCTATTTTACATTTTTAAAGTACCATTTCTATAAATCAATGACTTTTGTTTGATATACACGTTTCTAGTGGGTTTCATTCTGGTATTCCTTACACACTTGATCTTTGATACTGCGTAGTAACTGCATGGTCCATTCTAAAAACATCACTGAAATATACGCAAACAATGAAAATGGGCAATTCCTCTTGGAAGGACACAAAAAGTGATGCTGCATGACTTATGCAGAATCATTTACAAATTTCAACGCTGTTTGTGATAACATAAGAAGTAACATTTGGCACTGTGCTTACACAAACAAGTGCCTTTGCATAGATTTACAAAATTGATGCAATCTGTACTGACCTGATTCCATTCTTCTTCTTGCAAGCTTGAGTGTAGATCCGACCTTGACACAAACATTGATAATGCTTGATTTCCCATCAAACAAGAAGCTGTAAAGTCATGCATCTTGGTAAAGTTCCACATCTGGAAATAAAGTGAGAACTTTAATTGAATGGGCAAGTTGTGATTTTAATATTCTGTGATGAACAAACAGAGGCATGAGAACCACAATGAGAGATAAACATAAGTATGCACTCATAATGGGCTCTTCCACCAGGGGGACAACCTTAGCAAAGTATTTTTACTAATGTAATAATAATTCTAAGCAGTTTTACCTGAGTGCGCCTTGTTGCTAGACAACATCTGAGCAGAACACACACAGTTGAAGACGTTTTTGAACATCTCATTCTCCTGTGCTTTCCAGGCCGTGTCTCTATCTGCAACTTGCCATCAAGC
This sequence comes from Asterias amurensis, assembly GCF_032118995.1. Lineage (NCBI taxonomy): Eukaryota > Metazoa > Echinodermata > Asteroidea > Forcipulatida > Asteriidae > Asterias > Asterias amurensis. Next base: position 22,267,553 of record NC_092649.1, read on the forward strand.
AATGACTTTACTACAATAAAGCTTCACGGCATCGAATAGCACTTTAGGGGCTTGAGCCACTTAAGCTGCCATTGCATGAGGCCCTGATGGAATGCCTCCCTTCACATCTTCCAACACTGTTGTCTCATTCCGAACGATTCCTGCAAGGGCATATAAAAAAAAAAAAAGGGGGTTTGAACAAGGGCAAATTTACGGGAGCAGGACTTGCAAGTCCAGCTCCAGTCAATTTACCTTGTTCAACCAACATTTTAAAGATCTACCCAGTCAGTTTCCTTTCTGGTTTCTTACTTAATGGGTAAAACAAGTGTTCAAACACAATGAAAAAACCTAATAATGTCACAGGAATAGAACAGACCATGCAACCTACTAGCAGATTTGATAATGATTTTTATGATGGTATGAGACAAACCACTGTACTGCACAGGTCATTGGTTTGTTAATTTTGTTAAACAAATCCCTAATCTTTTTTGCTTTTAACTTTTTAATTTTTAATTACTATAGTTTTACAGAATATTTGGAATCCTTTTGTAGTTTGTATTTTTTTTTAATGGTTTAACTAAGGTAACAGCTGGACTTGCCTATTTTATATAATTTTATTGTGGGTTTTAATTCAGAAATTTATTTTCAGTTTTGTTTTCTTATAGCTTTTATATTTAGCTGTTAAGCGATTTGGGGAATGTTTTGTTATTATTGTTATTGTTATAAATCCACAACTAATAGGGTTTACATCCACGCTATGCATTTGATCCATCAACAATTTAGCCTATATTAATTGTGGATGACAGATCAAAAAAAAAACTCTAGCGTAAGACGCTGTTTAGTTTCAAGATGAGCATTTTTTAGGTAGTAATGTAAAGACAGCATCTCCTACACCTTGTTTTGCTCTATAAGCAAACTGATGGATCGATCTGTGGTTTGTGACAAATACATACATTTAATAATCTGCTCAAAACACTTCATAGCAATAACAAAGGGCCATGGTCAATAATTGTTCATAGCAACTTGTTTGGGCATTTTGGATATCAGAGTTGACCATAGAAGATACAAATACCTTCAGACCAATACCCAAAGACCATTGATACAGGCAGTGAAAAACTGGGGCAAGTGTTAGAAGTGTACACCTTTTTTGGGATGATCATGGCTTTGCAGAAATTGATGTATGACAAAATCATCTCTGTAGCCTCATCAGTGTGGCAGATGTTTTAAAGACCTCTCAATCCCTACAGGCCTACTACAAGCATGCCATTAGAGTAGCCATAGTTCTTACAAGTGTTTAAGATGGCTTTAATCATTGAACATACTTGGGTAGCAGTTGAAGGTGGTGTATACCTAGCCCTTCATCTTCAGGGACGGCCCCTTTTATTTAAAAAATGGGGCCAGCTCCCTGAACTTCTTCCATCCACTCCTCATGCCGGATTTCAATGCTGCATCTGAATAGCTCACTCGGCACCCATCATGTCATCAAGGTAGCAGAACGACTCAACCATCTCAAACATGTCAAGAACGTGATGCTAGCAGCCTGAAGACTACCTTTCACGCAACTACATCACCTGTGAACCCATGTCCTACAAATGTTACACTGGACTGACTTTGTAGCTACACCCTTCCCACACACACCACACAACCATGTACCAGAGCTCGTCATAGGTCCATTGATGATTCAACTAACCATCACTATGGTCTCCCCAGCCTTTATTTTCAGACCCTTAGTTTCCAGACAAGCTCTCCATGCTGCAATCTTTGCCTGTAACTCTCTTTTGTCCCTGCTTGATGATAGTTTTTTCACACTCCTTGCACATTTCCATAGCATTTGTCAAGCATCCGCTCCATTACCAAAAAAACAAACACTAGGCACAAAGATCGAAAATGAAGAGAAAACAAACAATCATCATGGGTTGACCAAAGATCCGAGGGCAGGATGATGCAGAGGGCTAAGATGACGTATGTGGGTTTCTGATTTTCTGATGGCTTAGGGACTAAATAAAAAAAAATAAAAAAACAGGTTGGAGATTTTGCATTCAATGTCTGGCATGGGGTTTCTCGGTAGGTATCAGCAAGTGTCAGTCGGTGCTTGTAAGTGTTGTAAGTGAGTTAGGGTTAGAGTAACGTTTAGAGTAAGGGTTAAAGGGTTAGGTTGAGGATTAAGGCGAATGTGAGAGTGAAGGATAGGTTTATAGTTAAGTTTAGGCAGACACCTACCTAGAAAACCCATCACAGACATCAAATGCAACATCACTTACTTTAAAGAAAATTCACCTCAGTCAATCTAACATTTTTGTCAGTTTTGACACAGTCTCTCTCGTCCCAACATACCCAAGTAAGAAGCATGCCTCAACACCAAACAACGCCTACAAGTGGATCCTTTCACGACAGACAGCACAAGCCTCACTTCTCAACAAGTCCACAATCTTCTAATAACCTGTGTATTTTTATCCAGCTGGGTCGGCATTGGATCTCCTCTATTCCTGGTCCTGGCAATTTGCTCATACATGTATGAACTCTGTTCCAACTGCCAACTGGATTCCATCAAGAATGTTGATCTTCGCCTCTGCTCTTCTATGTTGATGATACCTTTGAGGTTTGACCCAGCTGCAAGGCAGTTCCTCCAAAACCTAATAAACCAGCAGCCACTGATCAAATTCACCATGAAAAAAGAGAAGAACAACACCATGTCTTTTCCTAGATGTTCAAGTCACCAGACAAGCAGATGGCACCCTTGTCCAAACAGTAAACTACACCGGAAGCAGACACAATGACTGATTTCCATACAACCTTCATTCCATTATCTACACTTCAAGTCTGCCATCCACAACACTTGAACCCACTGACACCTAGATATCTTGTAGCACCACTTCACCACATCAAGACACCACTGCAACTACACCAATATAGAGCAGCATGCGGAGGAGGAAGCACTGCCGTCAAGAGCGTCGTTGATGGAACCGCCGTCGCGCTCCTGTAGATTGGTAAAAACCCAGCTCTTGTTTCCATTACTGTGTAGCGTGCAGTGGAAGCAGCACTGCTGTCTTGATCCAGGACGTGCGCAGCCCGTTTTCCAGACAATGTAGGGCCGCCACCAGAACTGCCGAGTCCTCATAGCCGGCCAGTGTGAGGTATCCGGACAAGAGAAGCAAGAAGGACGATGTGCGCATGCCGAAGCGAGATGCCGAGTCCATTTTCCTGATTACCTCCTCCATTTTCCCACACACTTTGTTGGCAAAGGGAAGTTTAGGGGAAGTCGACCCCCTGTCTGCAGCCAGTTTGTCTGACGCAGAGTCCGGCAGAACTTGGGTCGAAAAACGTTTATCAAAATCCCAGGCAGGGAACCGACAATATGAATCAGCCCACTTGGGGTAAGCAATCCAAGAAGAAGCTGACATAATGCCCTCCATGCGATCAGTACATACGCACACGGAGCAGGGCCTGTCCTCCTCTTAAACGATCACAGTTCAACAGGGGAGTCATCCGTTTACTCGGCCGGAAGGTCCAGTACCCGGGCCATGTCCCTCTGGACAAGGCGCAGTTCAGCAATTAAGAGCCGTTGAACACTTGAGCCAAACTCATCCTCTTCAGGGACGAGTTGCTTTGTGGGGAAATCCACATGGTTGGTGCGGGCCGGGTACCCTGAGCCGTGTGGAGGGGGAAGCTCTCCGACTTCAGAGACCCCGAGGCGGTGCTGGTAGAGCGGGCGGTGCACTCCGGAATTGAGCCACTCTTTGCACTGCCTCTCTTGGTCGTTGCCCTGGCACCAGTTTTTTGGCCTTGCCGGGGCGTTTGACCTTCAATTTGGTTGACCCACGCATGCTGACCGAAAAGGGGGAGCGGAAAGCATCCCCTCTTTGATCGGTGGGTCCACCAACTGATGCAGCCGACTAAAACTGCGGGGCTGGTTGAAGTGCTGCGAGCTAGGCCATGGAGTGTCGCGGGTGCAGCCCTCCGAGAGCTCTGACTGTCCCCGGGGAACGGACGCAACCCCAGTATTGACAGTCGAAGCACTCCCCAATTTCTTTACACTACTCATAATTTAACTCATAGAAATCAAACTATATATTTCTCAAACTCTCTACAACAACAACTATAAGTCTACAACTTCTAGTCTTTAGGAAAGCTCTCAGCAAAGGATAAGGCACTCTTATTTTATCACAAAAACGGTGAACTATTGGACACAGATTTATCACGTCCTTACCCACTCGGGACTAAGAGAAAAGAGGACGACTACGTGGCAATCATGTCGCGGGGCGTTGTGGGTAGGACGGTGGAGGGCGCTATTGTGTGTGTGTGAGTGAAAGTTTAAGCATTTATTGCCTCGCGGCATAGGGAACATGCAAATTAGTAATTAGACTCTACCGGTATGTACAGTGAAGTAGTTGTTTTATTTAGCCAAACAAATACTTCAAGACCACTATTGGCCAATAAAACCTATAAGCAGCATGAACGGATCAGTGCGAATGAGGAGAACTTGTGATTTGAAAGTTTCTTTCACAATCATTGCCAGTAAAAGTGTAATTGGTAGGCCTATAGAGAAATTATTTTTAGAAGTAAAATATTAGTAAAATGAGGTACAGAGGAAATCCCATGGGTACACAGCGGTTTGCTTGTAAAACTAATTTTATTTCTTTATTCTTTTTGTTAGTTATTTATTTATTTAATTATTTATTTACTTGTTTGTTTATTACTTTAGTTATTTAGTTATTTAATTTTTTCATTTTTATTTATCTATAAATATCTCTTTATATTCAACTATTCTTTTATCTATAAATATCTCTTGACGGGGGGAAGGAAAATCAGGATTATGTATCTTGGGTTCACTGAAGAAACAAGGGTAGGAGGATGCACAGGTCTTGAAATGACAGTATATGGGTGTGCGATGGCTTGAGCCTGACGGAAAGATCAGAGCTGCTTGGTGATTCTGCATTCAATGACAGGAATAGAAGAGGTGGACAGGACCACAGTCCGCAATCAACTACAACCCTAACTCTAACCCTAACTCAAGTCCACATCCTGGTTCTGCAAACCTAAAAAACACTAAGCCACCAAGACACAACCAAAACAAACTAATGCCACCATCTAAGCTATACCTCAAGACTAATCAATCTTCATCATGTCCGCCACTGTTTTCATATCCATCACAACTAGAACCATGAGGTGACTGACATTCTGTCGACCAACACTAACAGACGCCTACCAAGAAACCCTATGCCCACCACAAAAATGCAAGATCACCAGGCAAGCCATCATCACAACTATCTACTGTCATCCCAAGCCCTTTGCATCCTCCTGCCCTTGTTTCTTCGATCAACCCAAGATACACAATCCTGATGTTCCCCTCTGCCCCATCAAGGCATCCAGGGGCGTACCAACCACTAACATGACTAGACATATTACCAAGATCCTCCACCCACTTCTCATAGTATTTTATACCTTTTTTATTTACAGGTTGCATTTAAAATGGGAAATCTGTTGTGTATCTTGGGTAACTTTTTCAGATCGATAGATATTACATGTTTTTTTTACTAATATGTTTGATTGATTATATATCTGTTTACTTGTACTTGTACCTTTATTGTTTTATGATCATATTTTTGGGATGTTATTTTTTACCTTCTAATGATTTTGCTTTTTGTGATTAAATGATAGTTTTTATTGTTGTAAAGCGCTTGAAGGCATTTTTAATGGGTTTGACGCTTTATAAAATGTGTTTAATTTTTACTTATTATTACTATTATGAGCAAACTGCTGGGTCGCAATGGTATCTCGTCTATTCCTATTTTACATTTTTAAAGTACCATTTCTATAAATCAATGACTTTTGTTTGATATACACGTTTCTAGTGGGTTTCATTCTGGTATTCCTTACACACTTGATCTTTGATACTGCGTAGTAACTGCATGGTCCATTCTAAAAACATCACTGAAATATACGCAAACAATGAAAATGGGCAATTCCTCTTGGAAGGACACAAAAAGTGATGCTGCATGACTTATGCAGAATCATTTACAAATTTCAACGCTGTTTGTGATAACATAAGAAGTAACATTTGGCACTGTGCTTACACAAACAAGTGCCTTTGCATAGATTTACAAAATTGATGCAATCTGTACTGACCTGATTCCATTCTTCTTCTTGCAAGCTTGAGTGTAGATCCGACCTTGACACAAACATTGATAATGCTTGATTTCCCATCAAACAAGAAGCTGTAAAGTCATGCATCTTGGTAAAGTTCCACATCTGGAAATAAAGTGAGAACTTTAATTGAATGGGCAAGTTGTGATTTTAATATTCTGTGATGAACAAACAGAGGCATGAGAACCACAATGAGAGATAAACATAAGTATGCACTCATAATGGGCTCTTCCACCAGGGGGACAACCTTAGCAAAGTATTTTTACTAATGTAATAATAATTCTAAGCAGTTTTACCTGAGTGCGCCTTGTTGCTAGACAACATCTGAGCAGAACACACACAGTTGAAGACGTTTTTGAACATCTCATTCTCCTGTGCTTTCCAGGCCGTGTCTCTATCTGCAACTTGCCATCAAGCAATGACTTTACTACAATAAAGCTTCACGGCATCGAATAGCACTTTAGGGGCTTGAGCCACTTAAGCTGCCATTGCATGAGGCCCTGATGGAATGCCTCCCTTCACATCTTCCAACACTGTTGTCTCATTCCGAACGATTCCTGCAAGGGCATATAAAAAAAAAAAAGGGGGTTTGAACAAGGGCAAATTTACGGGAGCAGGACTTGCAAGTCCAGCTCCAGTCAATTTACCTTGTTCAACCAACATTTTAAAGATCTACCCAGTCAGTTTCCTTTCTGGTTTCTTACTTAATGGGTAAAACAAGTGTTCAAACACAATGAAATACCTAATAATGTCACAGGATTAGAACAGACCATGCAACCTACTAGCAGATTTGATAATGATTTTTATGATGGTATGAGACAAACCACTGTACTGCACAGGTCATTGGTTTGTTAATTTTGTTAAACAAATCCCTAATCTTTTTTGCTTTTAACTTTTTAATTTTTAATTACTATAGTTTTACAGAATATTTGGAATCCTTTTGTAGTTTGTATTTTTTTTTAATGGTTTAACTAAGGTAACAGCTGGACTTGCCTATTTTATATAATTTTATTGTGGGTTTTAATTCAGAAATTTATTTTCAGTTTTGTTTTCTTATAGCTTTTATATTTAGCTGTTAAGCGATTTGGGGAATGTTTTGTTATTATTGTTATTGTTATAAATCCACAACTAATAGGGTTTACATCCACGCTATGCATTTGATCCATCAACAATTTAGCCTATATTAATTGTGGATGACAGATCAAAAAAAAAACTCTAGCGTAAGACGCTGTTTAGTTTCAAGATGAGCATTTTTTAGGTAGTAATGTAAAGACAGCATCTCCTACACCTTGTTTTGCTCTATAAGCAAACTGATGGATCGATCTGTGGTTTGTGACAAATACATACATTTAATAATCTGCTCAAAACACTTCATAGCAATAACAAAGGGCCATGGTCAATAATTGTTCATAGCAACTTGTTTGGGCATTTTGGATATCAGAGTTGACCATAGAAGATACAAATACCTTCAGACCAATACCCAAAGACCATTGATACAGGCAGTGAAAAACTGGGGCAAGTGTTAGAAGTGTACACCTTTTTTGGGATGATCATGGCTTTGCAGAAATTGATGTATGACAAAATCATCTCTGTAGCCTCATCAGTGTGGCAGATGTTTTAAAGACCTCTCAATCCCTACAGGCCTACTACAAGCATGCCATTAGAGTAGCCATAGTTCTTACAAGTGTTTAAGATGGCTTTAATCATTGAACATACTTGGGTAGCAGTTGAAGGTGGTGTATACCTAGCCCTTCATCTTCAGGGACGGCCCCTTTTATTTAAAAAATGGGGCCAGCTCCCTGAACTTCTTCCATCCACTCCTCATGCCGGATTTCAATGCTGCATCTGAATAGCTCACTCGGCACCCATCATGTCATCAAGGTAGCAGAACGACTCAACCATCTCAAACATGTCAAGAACGTGATGCTAGCAGCCTGAAGACTACCTTTCACGCAACTACATCACCTGTGAACCCATGTCCTACAAATGTTACACTGGACTGACTTTGTAGCTACACCCTTCCCACACACACCACACAACCATGTACCAGAGCTCGTCATAGGTCCATTGATGATTCAACTAACCATCACTATGGTCTCCCCAGCCTTTATTTTCAGACCCTTAGTTTCCAGACAAGCTCTCCATGCTGCAATCTTTGCCTGTAACTCTCTTTTGTCCCTGCTTGATGATAGTTTTTTCACACTCCTTGCACATTTCCATAGCATTTGTCAAGCATCCGCTCCATTACCAAAAAAACAAACACTAGGCACAAAGATCGAAAATGAAGAGAAAACAAACAATCATCATGGGTTGACCAAAGATCCGAGGGCAGGATGATGCAGAGGGCTAAGATGACGTATGTGGGTTTCTGATTTTCTGATGGCTTAGGGACTAAATAAAAAAAAATAAAAAAACAGGTTGGAGATTTTGCATTCAATGTCTGGCATGGGGTTTCTCGGTAGGTATCAGCAAGTGTCAGTCGGTGCTTGTAAGTGTTGTAAGTGAGTTAGGGTTAGAGTAACGTTTAGAGTAAGGGTTAAAGGGTTAGGTTGAGGATTAAGGCGAATGTGAGAGTGAAGGATAGGTTTATAGTTAAGTTTAGGCAGACACCTACCTAGAAAACCCATCACAGACATCAAATGCAACATCACTTACTTTAAAGAAAATTCACCTCAGTCAATCTAACATTTTTGTCAGTTTTGACACAGTCTCTCTCGTCCCAACATACCCAAGTAAGAAGCATGCCTCAACACCAAACAACGCCTACAAGTGGATCCTTTCACGACAGACAGCACAAGCCTCACTTCTCAACAAGTCCACAATCTTCTAATAACCTGTGTATTTTTATCCAGCTGGGTCGGCATTGGATCTCCTCTATTCCTGGTCCTGGCAATTTGCTCATACATGTATGAACTCTGTTCCAACTGCCAACTGGATTCCATCAAGAATGTTGATCTTCGCCTCTGCTCTTCTATGTTGATGATACCTTTGAGGTTTGACCCAGCTGCAAGGCAGTTCCTCCAAAACCTAATAAACCAGCAGCCACTGATCAAATTCACCATGAAAAAAGAGAAGAACAACACCATGTCTTTTCCTAGATGTTCAAGTCACCAGACAAGCAGATGGCACCCTTGTCCAAACAGTAAACTACACCGGAAGCAGACACAATGACTGATTTCCATACAACCTTCATTCCATTATCTACACTTCAAGTCTGCCATCCACAACACTTGAACCCACTGACACCTAGATATCTTGTAGCACCACTTCACCACATCAAGACACCACTGCAACTACACCAATATAGAGCAGCATGCGGAGGAGGAAGCACTGCCGTCAAGAGCGTCGTTGATGGAACCGCCGTCGCGCTCCTGTAGATTGGTAAAAACCCAGCTCTTGTTTCCATTACTGTGTAGCGTGCAGTGGAAGCAGCACTGCTGTCTTGATCCAGGACGTGCGCAGCCCGTTTTCCAGACAATGTAGGGCCGCCACCAGAACTGCCGAGTCCTCATAGCCGGCCAGTGTGAGGTATCCGGACAAGAGAAGCAAGAAGGACGATGTGCGCATGCCGAAGCGAGATGCCGAGTCCATTTTCCTGATTACCTCCTCCATTTTCCCACACACTTTGTTGGCAAAGGGAAGTTTAGGGGAAGTCGACCCCCTGTCTGCAGCCAGTTTGTCTGACGCAGAGTCCGGCAGAACTTGGGTCGAAAAACGTTTATCAAAATCCCAGGCAGGGAACCGACAATATGAATCAGCCCACTTGGGGTAAGCAATCCAAGAAGAAGCTGACATAATGCCCTCCATGCGATCAGTACATACGCACACGGAGCAGGGCCTGTCCTCCTCTTAAACGATCACAGTTCAACACGGGAGTCATCCGTTTACTCGGCCGGAAGGTCCAGTACCCGGGCCATGTCCCTCTGGACAAGGCGCAGTTCAGCAATTAAGAGCCGTTGAACACTTGAGCCAAACTCATCCTCTTCAGGGACGAGTTGCTTTGTGGGGAAATCCACATGGTTGGTGCGGGCCGGGTACCCTGAGCCGTGTGGAGGGGGAAGCTCTCCGACTTCAGAGACCCCGAGGCGGTGCTGGTAGAGCGGGCGGTGCACTCCGGAATTGAGCCACTCTTTGCACTGCCTCTCTTGGTCGTTGCCCTGGCACCAGTTTTTTGGCCTTGCCGGGGCGTTTGACCTTCAATTTGGTTGACCCACGCATGCTGACTGAAAAGGGGGAGCAGAAAGCATCCCCTCTTTGATCGGTGGGTCCACCAACTGATGCAGCCGACTAAAACTGCGGGGCTGGTTGAAGTGCTGCGAGCTAGGCGATGGAGTGTCGCGGGTGCAGCCCTCCGAGAGCTCTGACTGTCCCCGGGGAACGGACGCAACCCCAGTATTGACAGTCGAAGCACTCCCCAATTTCTTTACACTACTCATAATTTAACTCATAGAAATCAAACTATATATTTCTCAAACTCTCTACAACAACAACTATAAGTCTACAACTTCTAGTCTTTAGGAAAGCTCTCAGCAAAGGATAAGGCGCTCTTATTTTATCACAAAAACGGTGAACTATTGGACACAGATTTATCACGTCCTTACCCACTCGGGACTAAGAGAAAAGAGGACGACTACGTGGCAATCATGTCGCGGGGCGTTGTGGGTAGGACGGTGGAGGGCGCTATTGTGTGTGTGTGAGTGAAAGTTTAAGCATTTATTGCCTCGCGGCATAGGGAACATGCAAATTAGTAATTAGACTCTACCGGTATGTACAGTGAAGTAGTTGTTTTATTTAGCCAAACAAATACTTCAAGACCACTATTGGCCAATAAAACCTATAAGCAGCATGAACGGATCAGTGCGAATGAGGAGAACTTGTGATTTGAAAGTTTCTTTCACAATCATTGCCAGTAAAAGTGTAATTGGTAGGCCTATAGAGAAATTATTTTTAGAAGTAAAATATTAGTAAAATGAGGTACAGAGGAAATCCCATGGGTACACAGCGGTTTGCTTGTAAAACTAATTTTATTTCTTTATTCTTTTTGTTAGTTATTTATTTATTTAATTATTTATTTACTTGTTTGTTTATTACTTTAGTTATTTAGTTATTTAATTTTTTTCATTTTTATTTATCTATAAATATCTCTTTATATTCAACTATTCTTTTATCTATAAATATCTCTTGACGGGGGGAAGGAAAATCAGGATTATGTATCTTGGGTTCACTGAAGAAACAAGGGTAGGAGGATGCACAGGTCTTGAAATGACAGTATATGGGTGTGCGATGGCTTGAGCCTGACGGAAAGATCAGAGCTGCTTGGTGATTCTGCATTCAATGACAGGAATAGAAGAGGTGGACAGGACCACAGTCCGCAATCAACTACAACCCTAACTCTAACCCTAACTCAAGTCCACATCCTGGTTCTGCAAACCTAAAAAACACTAAGCCACCAAGACACAACCAAAACAAACTAATGCCACCATCTAAGCTATACCTCAAGACTAATCAATCTTCATCATGTCCGCCACTGTTTTCATATCCATCACAACTAGAACCATGAGGTGACTGACATTCTGTCGACCAACACTAACAGACGCCTACCAAGAAACCCTATGCCCACCACAAAAATGCAAGATCACCAGGCAAGCCATCATCACAACTATCTACTGTCATCCCAAGCCCTTTGCATCCTCCTGCCCTTGTTTCTTCGATCAACCCAAGATACACAATCCTGATGTTCCCCTCTGCCCCATCAAGGCATCCAGGGGCGTACCAACCACTAACATGACTAGACATATTACCAAGATCCTCCACCCACTTCTCATAGTATTTTATACCTTTTTTATTTACAGGTTGCATTTAAAATGGGAAATCTGTTGTGTATCTTGGGTAACTTTTTCAGATCGATAGATATTACATGTTTTTTTTACTAATATGTTTGATTGATTATATATCTGTTTACTTGTACTTGTACCTTTATTGTTTTATGATCATATTTTTGGGATGTTATTTTTTACCTTCTAATGATTTTGCTTTTTGTGATTAAATGATAGTTTTTATTGTTGTAAAGCGCTTGAAGGCATTTTTAATGGGTTTGACGCTTTATAAAATGTGTTTAATTTTTACTTATTATTACTATTATGAGCAAACTGCTGGGTCGCAATGGTATCTCGTCTATTCCTATTTTACATTTTTAAAGTACCATTTCTATAAATCAATGACTTTTGTTTGATATACACGTTTCTAGTGGGTTTCATTCTGGTATTCCTTACACACTTGATCTTTGATACTGCGTAGTAACTGCATGGTCCATTCTAAAAACATCACTGAAATATACGCAAACAATGAAAATGGGCAATTCCTCTTGGAAGGACACAAAAAGTGATGCTGCATGACTTATGCAGAATCATTTACAAATTTCAACGCTGTTTGTGATAACATAAGAAGTAACATTTGGCACTGTGCTTACACAAACAAGTGCCTTTGCATAGATTTACAAAATTGATGCAATCTGTACTGACCTGATTCCATTCTTCTTCTTGCAAGCTTGAGTGTAGATCCGACCTTGACACAAACATTGATAATGCTTGATTTCCCATCAAACAAGAAGCTGTAAAGTCATGCATCTTGGTAAAGTTCCACATCTGGAAATAAAGTGAGAACTTTAATTGAATGGGCAAGTTGTGATTTTAATATTCTGTGATGAACAAACAGAGGCATGAGAACCACAATGAGAGATAAACATAAGTATGCACTCATAATGGGCTCTTCCACCAGGGGGACAACCTTAGCAAAGTATTTCTACTAATGTAATAATAATTCTAAGCAGTTTTACCTGAGTGCGCCTTGTTGCTAGACAACATCTGAGCAGAACACACACAGTTGAAGACGTTTTTGAACATCTCATTCTCCTGTGCTTTCCAGGCCGTGTCTCTATCTGCAACTTGCCATCAAGCACTGACTTTACTACAATAAAGCTTCACGGCATCGAATAGCACTTTAGGGGCTTGAGCCACTTAAGCTGCCATTGCATGAGGCCCTGATGGAATGCCTCCCTTCACATCTTCCAACACTGTTGTCTCATTCCGAACGATTCCTGCAAGGGCATATAAAAAAAAAAAAAGGGGGTTTGAACAAGGGCAAATTTACGGGAGCAGGACTTGCAAGTCCAGCTCCAGTCAATTTACCTTGTTCAACCAACATTTTAAAGATCTACCCAGTCAGTTTCCTTTCTGGTTTCTTACTTAATGGGTAAAACAAGTGTTCAAACACAATGAAATACCTAATAATGTCACAGGATTAGAACAGACCATGCAACCTACTAGCAGATTTGATAATGATTTTTATGATGGTATGAGACAAACCACTGTACTGCACAGGTCATTGGTTTGTTAATTTTGTTAAACAAATCCCTAATCTTTTTTGCTTTTAACTTTTTAATTTTTAATTACTATAGTTTTACAGAATATTTGGAATCCTTTTGTAGTTTGTATTTTTTTTTAATGGTTTAACTAAGGTAACAGCTGGACTTGCCTATTTTATATAATTTTATTGTGGGTTTTAATTCAGAAATTTATTTTCAGTTTTGTTTTCTTATAGCTTTTATATTTAGCTGTTAAGCGATTTGGGGAATGTTTTGTTATTATTGTTATTGTTATAAATCCACAACTAATAGGGTTTACATCCACGCTATGCATTTGATCCATCAACAATTTAGCCTATATTAATTGTGGATGACAGATCAAAAAAAAAACTCTAGCGTAAGACGCTGTTTAGTTTCAAGATGAGCATTTTTTAGGTAGTAATGTAAAGACAGCATCTCCTACACCTTGTTTTGCTCTATAAGCAAACTGATGGATCGATCTGTGGTTTGTGACAAATACATACATTTAATAATCTGCTCAAAACACTTCATAGCAATAACAAAGGGCCATGGTCAATAATTGTTCATAGCAACTTGTTTGGGCATTTTGGATATCAGAGTTGACCATAGAAGATACAAATACCTTCAGACCAATACCCAAAGACCATTGATACAGGCAGTGAAAAACTGGGGCAAGTGTTAGAAGTGTACACCTTTTTTGGGATGATCATGGCTTTGCAGAAATTGATGTATGACAAAATCATCTCTGTAGCCTCATCAGTGTGGCAGATGTTTTAAAGACCTCTCAATCCCTACAGGCCTACTACAAGCATGCCATTAGAGTAGCCATAGTTCTTACAAGTGTTTAAGATGGCTTTAATCATTGAACATACTTGGGTAGCAGTTGAAGGTGGTGTATACCTAGCCCTTCATCTTCAGGGACGGCCCCTTTTATTTAAAAAATGGGGCCAGCTCCCTGAACTTCTTCCATCCACTCCTCATGCCGGATTTCAATGCTGCATCTGAATAGCTCACTCGGCACCCATCATGTCATCAAGGTAGCAGAACGACTCAACCATCTCAAACATGTCAAGAACGTGATGCTAGCAGCCTGAAGACTACCTTTCACGCAACTACATCACCTGTGAACCCATGTCCTACAAATGTTACACTGGACTGACTTTGTAGCTACACCCTTCCCACACACACCACACAACCATGTACCAGAGCTCGTCATAGGTCCATTGATGATTCAACTAACCATCACTATGGTCTCCCCAGCCTTTATTTTCAGACCCTTAGTTTCCAGACAAGCTCTCCATGCTGCAATCTTTGCCTGTAACTCTCTTTTGTCCCTGCTTGATGATAGTTTTTTCACACTCCTTGCACATTTCCATAGCATTTGTCAAGCATCCGCTCCATTACCAAAAAAACAAACACTAGGCACAAAGATCGAAAATGAAGAGAAAACAAACAATCATCATGGGTTGACCAAAGATCCGAGGGCAGGATGATGCAGAGGGCTAAGATGACGTATGTGGGTTTCTGATTTTCTGATGGCTTAGGGACTAAATAAAAAAAAATAAAAAAACAGGTTGGAGATTTTGCATTCAATGTCTGGCATGGGGTTTCTCGGTAGGTATCAGCAAGTGTCAGTCGGTGCTTGTAAGTGTTGTAAGTGAGTTAGGGTTAGAGTAACGTTTAGAGTAAGGGTTAAAGGGTTAGGTTGAGGATTAAGGCGAATGTGAGAGTGAAGGATAGGTTTATAGTTAAGTTTAGGCAGACACCTACCTAGAAAACCCATCACAGACATCAAATGCAACATCACTTACTTTAAAGAAAATTCACCTCAGTCAATCTAACATTTTTGTCAGTTTTGACACAGTCTCTCTCGTCCCAACATACCCAAGTAAGAAGCATGCCTCAACACCAAACAACGCCTACAAGTGGATCCTTTCACGACAGACAGCACAAGCCTCACTTCTCAACAAGTCCACAATCTTCTAATAACCTGTGTATTTTTATCCAGCTGGGTCGGCATTGGATCTCCTCTATTCCTGGTCCTGGCAATTTGCTCATACATGTATGAACTCTGTTCCAACTGCCAACTGGATTCCATCAAGAATGTTGATCTTCGCCTCTGCTCTTCTATGTTGATGATACCTTTGAGGTTTGACCCAGCTGCAAGGCAGTTCCTCCAAAACCTAATAAACCAGCAGCCACTGATCAAATTCACCATGAAAAAAGAGAAGAACAACACCATGTCTTTTCCTAGATGTTCAAGTCACCAGACAAGCAGATGGCACCCTTGTCCAAACAGTAAACTACACCGGAAGCAGACACAATGACTGATTTCCATACAACCTTCATTCCATTATCTACACTTCAAGTCTGCCATCCACAACACTTGAACCCACTGACACCTAGATATCTTGTAGCACCACTTCACCACATCAAGACACCACTGCAACTACACCAATATAGAGCAGCATGCGGAGGAGGAAGCACTGCCGTCAAGAGCGTCGTTGATGGAACCGCCGTCGCGCTCCTGTAGATTGGTAAAAACCCAGCTCTTGTTTCCATTACTGTGTAGCGTGCAGTGAAAGCAGCACTGCTGTCTTGATCCAGGACGTGCGCAGCCCGTTTTCCAGACAATGTAGGGCCGCCACCAGAACTGCCGAGTCCTCATAGCCGGCCAGTGTGAGGTATCCGGACAAGAGAAGCAAGAAGGACGATGTGCGCATGCCGAAGCGAGATGCCGAGTCCATTTTCCTGATTACCTCCTCCATTTTCCCACACACTTTGTTGGCAAAGGGAAGTTTAGGGGAAGTCGACCCCCTGTCTGCAGCCAGTTTGTCTGACGCAGAGTCCGGCAGAACTTGGGTCGAAAAACGTTTATCAAAATCCCAGGCAGGGAACCGACAATATGAATCAGCCCACTTGGGGTAAGCAATCCAAGAAGAAGCTGACATAATGCCCTCCATGCGATCAGTACATACGCACACGGAGCAGGGCCTGTCCTCCTCTTAAACGATCACAGTTCAACAGGGGAGTCATCCGTTTACTCGGCCGGAAGGTCCAGTACCCGGGCCATGTCCCTCTGGACAAGGCGCAGTTCAGCAATTAAGAGCCGTTGAACACTTGAGCCAAACTCATCCTCTTCAGGGACGAGTTGCTTTGTGGGGAAATCCACATGGTTGGTGCGGGCCGGGTACCCTGAGCCGTGTGGAGGGGGAAGCTCTCCGACTTCAGAGACCCCGAGGCGGTGCTGGTAGAGCAGGCGGTGCACTCCGGAATTGAGCCACTCTTTGCACTGCCTCTCTTGGTCGTTGCCCTGGCACCAGTTTTTTGGCCTTGCCGGGGCGTTTGACCTTCAATTTGGTTGACCCACGCATGCTGACCGAAAAGGGGGAGCGGAAAGCATCCACTCTTTGATCGGTGGGTCCACCAACTGATGCAGCCGACTAAAACTGCGGGGCTGGTTGAAGTGCTGCGAGCTAGGCGATGGAGTGTCGCGGGTGCAGCCCTCCGAGAGCTCTGACTGTCCCCGGGGAACGGACACAACCCCGGTATTGACAGTCGAAGCACTCCCCAATTTCTTTACACTACTCATAATTTAACTCATAGAAATCAAACTATATATTTCTCAAACTCTCTACAACAACAACTATAAGTCTACAACTTCTAGTCTTTAGGAAAGCTCTCAGCAAAGGATAAGGCGCTCTTATTTTATCACAAAAATGGTGAACTATTGGACACAGATTTATCACGTCCTTACCCACTCGGGACTAAGAGAAAAGAGGACGACTACGTGGCAGGCATGTCGCGGGGCGTTGTGGGTAGGACGGTGGAGGGCGCTATTGTAACCAAACAAATACTTCAAGACCACTATTGGCCAATAAAACCCATAAGCAGCATGAACGGATCAGTGCGAATGAGGAGAACTTGTGGTTTGAAAGTTTCATTCACAATCATTGAAAGTAAAAGTGTAATTGGTAGGCCTATAGAGAAATTATTTTAAGAAGTAAATTAGTAAAATGATGTACAGAGGAAATCCCACGGGGACACAGCGGTTTGCTCATAAAACTGTTTTTATTTCTTTATTCTTTTTGTTATTTATTTATTTATTTATTTATTTACTTGTTTGTTAATTCATTGTTATTAATTTAGTTATTTAACTTTTTTTTTATTTATCTATTAATATCTCTTTATATTCATCTATTCATTTATCTATAAATATCTCTTGATGGGTGGAAGGAAAATCAGGGTTATGTATCTTAGGTTCACTGAAGAAACAAGGGTAGGAGGGTGCACAGGTCTTAAAATGACAGTATATGGGTGTGCGATGGCTTGAGCCTGACGGAAAGATCAGAGCTGCTTGGTGATTCTGCATTCAATGACAGGAATAGAAGAGGTGGACAGGACCACAGTCCACAATCAACCACAACCCTAACTCTAACCCTAACGCAAGTCCACACCCTGGTCTTGCAAACCTAAAAAACACTAAGCCACCAAGACACAACCAAAACAAACTAATGCCACCATCTAAGCTATACCTCAAGACTAATCAATCTATATCATGTACGCCACTGTTTTCATATCCATCACAACTAGAACCATGAGGGTGACTAACATTCTGTCGACCAACACTAACAGACGCCTACCAAGAAACCCTATGCCCACCACAAAAATGCAAGATCACCAGGCAAGCCATCATCACAACTATCTACTGTCATCCCAAGCCCTTTGCATCCTCCTGCCCTCGTTTCTTCGATCAACCCAAGATACACAATCCTGATGTTCCCCTCTGCCCCATCATGGCATCCAGGGGCGTAACAACCTCTAACATGGCTAGACATATTACCAAGATCCTCCACCCACTTCTCATTGTATTTGATACCTTTTTTTATTTACAGGTTGAATTTAAAATAGGAAATCTGTTGTGTATCTTGGGTAACTTTTTCGGATCGATAGATATTACATGTTTTTTTACTAATATGTTTGATTGATTATATATCTGTTTACTTGTACTTGTACCTTTATTGTTTTATGATCATATTTTTGGGATGTTATTTTTCACCTTCTAATGATTTTGCTTTTTGTGGTTAAATGATAGTTTTTATTGTTGTAAAGCGCTTGAGGGCATTTTTAATGGGTTTGACGCTTTATAAAAAGAGTTTAATTTTTACTTTTGATTACTATTATGAGCAAACTGCTGGGTCGCGATGGTATCTCGTCTATTCCTATTTTACACTTTAAAGTACCATTTCTATAAATCAATGACTTTTGCTTGATATACACGTTTCTAGTGGGTTTCATTCTGGTATTCCTTCTTACAAACTTGATCTTTGATACTGAGTAGTAATTGCATGGTCCATTCTAAAAACATCACTGAAATATACGCAAACAATGAAAATGGGCAATTCCTCTTGGAAGGACACAAAAAGTGATGCTGCATGACTTATGCAGAATCATTTACAAATTTCAACGCTGTTTGTGATAACATAAGAAGTAATATTTGGCACTGTGCTTACACAAACAAGTGCCTTTGCATAGATTTACAAAATTGATGCAATCTGTACTGACCTGATTCCATTCTTCTTCTTGCAAGCTTGAGTGTAGATCCGACCTTGACACAAACATTGATAATGCTTGATTTCCCATCAAACAAGAAGCTGTAAAGTCATGCATCTTGGTAAAGTTCCACATCTGGAAATAAAGTGAGAACTTTAATTGAATGGGCAAGTTGTGATTTTAATATTCTGTGATGAACAAACAGAGGCATGAGAACCACAATGAGAGATAAACATAAGTATGCACTCATAATGGGCTCTTCCACCAGGGGGACAACCTTAGCAAAGTATTTTTACTAATGTAATAATAATTCTAAGCAGTTTTACCTGAGTGCGCCTTGTTGCTAGACAACATCTGAGCAGAACACACACAGTTGAAGACGTTTTTGAACGTCTCATTCTCCTGTGCTTTCCAGGCCGTGTCTCTATCTGCAACTTGCCATCAAGCAATGACTTTACTACAATAAAGCTTCACGGCATCGAATAGCACTTTAGGGGCTTGAGCCACTTAAGCTGCCATTGCATGAGGCCCTGATGGAATGCCTCCCTTCACATCTTCCAACACTGTTGTCTCATTCCGAACGATTCCTGCAAGGGCATATAAAAAAAAAAAAAGGGGGTTTGAACAAGGGCAAATTTACGGGAGCAGGACTTGCAAGTCCAGCTCCAGTCAATTTACCTTGTTCAACCAACATTTTAAAGATCTACCCAGTCAGTTTCCTTTCTGGTTTCTTACTTAATGGGTAAAACAAGTGTTCAAACACAATGAAAAAACCTAATAATGTCACAGGAATAGAACAGACCATGCAACCTACTAGCAGATTTGATAATGATTTTTATGATGGTATGAGACAAACCACTGTACTGCACAGGTCATTGGTTTGTTAATTTTGTTAAACAAATCCCTAATCTTTTTTGCTTTTAACTTTTTAATTTTTAATTACTATAGTTTTACAGAATATTTGGAATCCTTTTGTAGTTTGTATTTTTTTTTAATGGTTTAACTAAGGTAACAGCTGGACTTGCCTATTTTATATAATTTTATTGTGGGTTTTAATTCAGAAATTTATTTTCAGTTTTGTTTTCTTATAGCTTTTGTATTTAGCTGTTAAGCGAATTGGGGAATGTTTTGTTATTATTGTTATTGTTATAAATCCACAACTAATAGGGTTTACATCCACGCTATGCATTTGATCCATCAACAATTTAGCCTATATTAATTGTGGATGACAGATCCCAAAAGAAACTCTAGCGTAAGACGCTGTATTGTTTCAAGATGAGCATTTTTGTGCAGTAAAGTAAAGACAGCATCTCCTACACCTTGTTTGCTCTATAAGCAAACTGAAGGATCGATCTGTGGTTTGTGACAAATACAAACATTTAATAATCTGCTCAAAACACTTCATAGCAATTCCAAGTGGCCATGGTCAATAATTGTTCATAGCAACTTGTTTGGGCATTTTGGATATCAGAGTTGACCATAGAAGATATAAATACCTTCAGACCAATATCAAAAGACCATTGATACAGGCAGTGAAAAACTGGGGCAAGTGTTAGAAGGTGTACACCTTTTCTGGGATGATCATGGCTTTGCAGAAATTGATGTATGACAAAATCATCTCTGTAGCCTCATCAGTGTGGCAGATGTTTTAAAGACCTCTCAATCCCTATAGGCCTACTACAAGCATGCCATTAGAGTAGCCATTAGTTCTTACAAGTGTTTAAGATGGTTTTAATCATTGAACATACTTGGGTAGCAGTTGAAGGTGGTGTATACCTAGCCCTTCATCTTCAGGGACGGCCCCTTTTATTTAAAAAATGGGGCCAGTTCTCTGAACTTCTTCCATCCACTCCTCATGCCGGATTTCAATGCTGCATCTGAATAGCTCCCTCGGCACCCATCATGTCATCAAGGTAGCAGAACGACTCAACCATCTCAAACATGTCAAGAACGTGATGCTAGCAGCCTCAACTCTACCTTTCACGCAACTACATCACCTGTGAACCCATGTCCTACAAATGTTACACTGGACTGACTTTGCAGCTACACCCTTCCCACACACACCACACAGCCATGTACCAGAGCTCGTCATTGGTCCATTGATGATTCAACTAACCATCACTATGGTCTCCCCAGCCTTTATCTTCAGACCCTTAGTTTCCAGACATATCTCCATGCTACAATCTTTGCCTGTAAGTACTCTTTTGTCCCTGCTTGATGATAGTTTTTTCACACTCCTTGCACATTTCCATAGCATTTGTCAAGCATCTGTTCCGTTACCAAAAAAACAAACACTAGGCACAAAGATCAAAAATGAAGAGAAAACAAACAATGATCTTGGGTTGACCAAAGATCCGAGGGCAGGATGATGCAGAGGGCTAAGATGACGTATGTGGGTTTCTGATTTTCTGATGGCTTAGGGACTAAATAAAAAAAATAAAAAAACAGGTTGGAGGTTTCTGCATTCAATGTCTGGCATGGGGTTTCTCGGTAGGTATCAGCAAGTGTCAGTCGGTGCTTGTAAGTGTTGTAAGTGAGTTAGGGTTAGAGTAACGTTTAGAGTAAGGGTTAAAGGGTTAGGTTGAGGATTAAGGCGAATGTGAGAGTGAGGGATAGGTTTATAGTTAAGTTTAGGCAGACACCTACCTAGAAAACCCATCACAGACATCAAATGCAACATCACTTACTTTAAAGAAAATTCACCTCAGTCAATCTAACATTTTTGTCAGTTTTGACACAGTCTCTCTCGTCCCAACATACCCAAGTAAGAAGCATGCCTCAACACCAAACAACGCCTACAAGTGGATCCTTTCACGACAGACAGCACAAGCCTCACTTTTTAACAAGTCCACAATCTTCTAATAACCTGTGTATTTTTATCCAGCTGGGTCGGCATTGGATCTCCTCTATTCCTGGTCCTGGCAATTTGCTCATACATGTATGAACTCTGTTCCAACTGCCAACTGGATTCCATCAAGAATGTTGATCTTACCCTCTGCTCTTCTATGTTGATGATACCTTTGAGGTTTGACCCAGCTGCAAGGCAGTTCCTCCAACACCTTATAAACCAGCAGCCACTGATCAAATTCACCATGGAACAAGAGAAGAACAACACCATGTCTTTTCCTAGATGTTCAAGTCACCAGACAAGCAGATGGCACCCTTGTCCAAACAGTAAACTACACCGGAAGCAGACACAATGACTGATTTCCTTACAACCCTTCATTCCATTATCAACACTTCAAGTCTGCCATCCACAACACTTGAACCCACTGACACCTAGATAGCTTGTAGCACCACTTCACCACATCAAGACACCACTGCAACTACACCAATATAGAGCAGCATGCGGAGGAGGAAGCACTGCCGTCAAGAGCGTCGTTGACGGAACCGCCGTCGCGCTCCTGTAGATTGGTAAAAACCCAGCTCTTGTTTCCATTACTGTGTAGCGTGCAGTGGAAGCAGCACTGCTGTCTTGATCCAGGACGGTGCGCAGCCCGTTTTCCAGACAATGTAGGGCCGCCACCAGAACTGCCGAGTCCTCATAGCCGGCCAGTGTGAGGTATCCGGACAAGAGAAGCAAGAAGGACGATGTGCGCATGCCGAAGCGAGATGCCGAGTCCATTTTCCTGATTACCTCCTCCATTTTCCCACACACTTTGTTGGCAAAGGGAAGTTTAGGGGAAGTCGACCCCCTGTCTGCAGCCAGTTTGTCTGACGCAGAGTCCGGCAGAACTTGGGTCGAAAAATGTTTATCAAAATCCCAGGCAGGGAACCGACAATATGAATCAGCCCACTTGGGGTAAGCAATCCAAGAAGAAGCTGACATAATGCCCTCCATGCGATCAGTACATACGCACACGGAGCAGGGCCTGTCCTCCTCTTAAACGATCACAGTTCAACAGGGGAGTCATCCGTTTACTCGGCCGGAAGGTCCAGTACCCGGGCCATGTCCCTCTGGACAAGGCGCAGTTCAGCAATTAAGAGCCGTTGAACACTTGAGCCAAACTCATCCTCTTCAGGGACGAGTTGCTTTGTGGGGAAATCCACATGGTTGGTGCGGGCCGGGTACCCTGAGCCGTGTGGAGGGGGAAGCTCTCCGGCTTCAGAGACCCCGAGGCGGTGCTGGTAGAGCGGGCGGTGCACTCCGGAATTGAGCCACTCTTTGCACTGCCTCTCTTGGTCGTTGCCCTGGCACCAGTTTTTTGGCCTTGCCGGGGCGTTTGACCTTCAATTTGGTTGACCCACGCATGCTGACCGAAAAGGGGGAGCGGAAAGCATCCACTCTTTGATCGGTGGGTCCACCAACTGATGCAGCCGACTAAAACTGCGGGGCTGGTTGAAGTGCTGCGAGCTAGGCGATGGAGTGTCGCGGGTGCAGCCCTCCGAGAGCTCTGACTGTCCCCGGGGAACGGACACAACCCCGGTATTGACAGTCGAAGCACTCCCCAATTTCTTTACACTACTCATAATTTAACTCATAGAAATCAAACTATATATTTCTCAAACTCTCTACAACAACAACTATAAGTCTACAACTTCTAGTCTTGAGGAAAGCTCTCAGCAAAGGATAAGGCGCTCTTATTTTATCACAAAAATGGTGAACTATTGGACACAGATTTATCACGTCCTTACCCACTCGGGACTAAGAGAAAAGAGGACGACTACGTGGCAGGCATGTCGCGGGGCGTTGTGGGTAGGACGGTGGAGGGCGCTATTGTGTGTGTGTGAGTGAAAGTTTAAGCATTTATTGCCTCGCGGCATAGGGAACATGCAAATTAGTAATTAGACTCTACCGGTATGTACAGTGAAGTAGTTGTTTTATTTAGCCAAACAAATACTTCAAGACCACTATTGGCCAATAAAACCTATAAGCAGCATGAACGGATCAGTGCGAATGAGGAGAACTTGTGATTTGAAAGTTTCTTTCACAATCATTGCCAGTAAAAGTGTAATTGGTAGGCCTATAGAGAAATTATTTTTAGAAGTAAAATATTAGTAAAATGAGGTACAGAGGAAATCCCATGGGTACACAGCGGTTTGCTTGTAAAACTAATTTTATTTCTTTATTCTTTTTGTTAGTTATTTATTTATTTAATTATTTATTTACTTGTTTGTTTATTACTTTAGTTATTTAGTTATTTAATTTTTTCATTTTTATTTATCTATAAATATCTCTTTATATTCAACTATTCTTTTATCTATAAATATCTCTTGACGGGGGGAAGGAAAATCAGGATTAAGTATCTTGGGTTCACTGAAGAAACAAGGGTAGGAGGATGCACAGGTCTTGAAATGACAGTATATGGGTGTGCGATGGCTTGAGCCTGACGGAAAGATCAGAGCTGCTTGGTGATTCTGCATTCAATGACAGGAATAGAAGAGGTGGACAGGACCACAGTCCGCAATCAACTACAACCCTAACTCTAACCCTAACTCAAGTCCACATCCTGGTTCTGCAAACCTAAAAAACACTAAGCCACCAAGACACAACCAAAACAAACTAATGCCACCATCTAAGCTATACCTCAAGACTAATCAATCTTCATCATGTCCGCCACTGTTTTCATATCCATCACAACTAGAACCATGAGGTGACTGACATTCTGTCGACCAACACTAACAGACGCCTACCAAGAAACCCTATGCCCACCACAAAAATGCAAGATCACCAGGCAAGCCATCATCACAACTATCTACTGTCATCCCAAGCCCTTTGCATCCTCCTGCCCTTGTTTCTTCGATCAACCCAAGATACACAATCCTGATGTTCCCCTCTGCCCCATCATGGCATCCAGGGGCGTACCAACCACTAACATGACTAGACATATTACCAAGATCCTCCACCCACTTCTCATAGTATTTTATACCTTTTTTATTTACAGGTTGCATTTAAAATGGGAAATCTGTTGTGTATCTTGGGTAACTTTTTCAGATCGATAGATATTACATGTTTTTTTTACTAATATGTTTGATTGATTATATATCTGTTTACTTGTACTTGTACCTTTATTGTTTTATGATCATATTTTTGGGATGTTATTTTTTACCTTCTAATGATTTTGCTTTTTGTGATTAAATGATAGTTTTTATTGTTGTAAAGCGCTTGAAGGCATTTTTAATGGGTTTGACGCTTGATAAAATGTGTTTAATTTTTACTTATTATTACTATTATGAGCAAACTGCTGGGTCGCAATGGTATCTCGTCTATTCCTATTTTACATTTTTAAAGTACCATTTCTATAAATCAATGACTTTTGTTTGATATACACGTTTCTAGTGGGTTTCATTCTGGTATTCCTTACACACTTGATCTTTGATACTGCGTAGTAACTGCATGGTCCATTCTAAAAACATCACTGAAATATACGCAAACAATGAAAATGGGCAATTCCTCTTGGAAGGACACAAAAAGTGATGCTGCATGACTTATGCAGAATCATTTACAAATTTCAACGCTGTTTGTGATAACATAAGAAGTAACATTTGGCACTGTGCTTACACAAACAAGTGCCTTTGCATAGATTTACAAAATTGATGCAATCTGTACTGACCTGATTCCATTCTTCTTCTTGCAAGCTTGAGTGTAGATCCGACCTTGACACAAACATTGATAATGCTTGATTTCCCATCAAACAAGAAGCTGTAAAGTCATGCATCTTGGTAAAGTTCCACATCTGGAAATAAAGTGAGAACTTTAATTGAATGGGCAAGTTGTGATTTTAATATTCTGTGATGAACAAACAGAGGCATGAGAACCACAATGAGAGATAAACATAAGTATGCACTCATAATGGGCTCTTCCACCAGGGGGACAACCTTAGCAAAGTATTTTTACTAATGTAATAATAATTCTAAGCAGTTTTACCTGAGTGCGCCTTGTTGCTAGACAACATCTGAGCAGAACACACACAGTTGAAGACGTTTTTGAACATCTCATTCTCCTGTGCTTTCCAGGCCGTGTCTCTATCTGCAACTTGCCATCAAGCAATGACTTTACTACAATAAAGCTTCACGGCATCGAATAGCACTTTAGGGGCTTGAGCCACTTAAGCTGCCATTGCATGAGGCCCTGATGGAATGCCTCCCTTCACATCTTCCAACACTGTTGTCTCATTCCGAACGATTCCTGCAAGGGCATATAAAAAAAAAAAAGGGGGTTTGAACAAGGGCAAATTTACGGGAGCAGGACTTGCAAGTCCAGCTCCAGTCAATTTACCTTGTTCAACCAACATTTTAAAGATCTACCCAGTCAGTTTCCTTTCTGGTTTCTTACTTAATGGGTAAAACAAGTGTTCAAACACAATGAAAAAACCTAATAATGTCACAGGAATAGAACAGACCATGCAACCTACTAGCAGATTTGATAATGATTTTTATGATGGTATGAGACAAACCACTGTACTGCACAGGTCATTGGTTTGTTAATTTTGTTAAACAAATCCCTAATCTTTTTTGCTTTTAACTTTTTAATTTTTAATTACTATAGTTTTACAGAATATTTGGAATCCTTTTGTAGTTTGTATTTTTTTTTAATGGTTTAACTAAGGTAACAGCTGGACTTGCCTATTTTATATAATTTTATTGTGGGTTTTAATTCAGAAATTTATTTTCAGTTTTGTTTTCTTATAGCTTTTATATTTAGCTGTTAAGCGATTTGGGGAATGTTTTGTTATTATTGTTATTGTTATAAATCCACAACTAATAGGGTTTACATCCACGCTATGCATTTGATCCATCAACAATTTAGCCTATATTAATTGTGGATGACAGATCAAAAAAAAAACTCTAGCGTAAGACGCTGTTTAGTTTCAAGATGAGCATTTTTTAGGTAGTAATGTAAAGACAGCATCTCCTACACCTTGTTTTGCTCTATAAGCAAACTGATGGATCGATCTGTGGTTTGTGACAAATACATACATTTAATAATCTGCTCAAAACACTTCATAGCAATAACAAAGGGCCATGGTCAATAATTGTTCATAGCAACTTGTTTGGGCATTTTGGATATCAGAGTTGACCATAGAAGATACAAATACCTTCAGACCAATACCCAAAGACCATTGATACAGGCAGTGAAAAACTGGGGCAAGTGTTAGAAGTGTACACCTTTTTTGGGATGATCATGGCTTTGCAGAAATTGATGTATGACAAAATCATCTCTGTAGCCTCATCAGTGTGGCAGATGTTTTAAAGACCTCTCAATCCCTACAGGCCTACTACAAGCATGCCATTAGAGTAGCCATAGTTCTTACAAGTGTTTAAGATGGCTTTAATCATTGAACATACTTGGGTAGCAGTTGAAGGTGGTGTATACCTAGCCCTTCATCTTCAGGGACGGCCCCTTTTATTTAAAAAATGGGGCCAGCTCCCTGAACTTCTTCCATCCACTCCTCATGCCGGATTTCAATGCTGCATCTGAATAGCTCACTCGGCACCCATCATGTCATCAAGGTAGCAGAACGACTCAACCATCTCAAACATGTCAAGAACGTGATGCTAGCAGCCTGAAGACTACCTTTCACGCAACTACATCACCTGTGAACCCATGTCCTACAAATGTTACACTGGACTGACTTTGTAGCTACACCCTTCCCACACACACCACACAACCATGTACCAGAGCTCGTCATGGGTCCATTGATGATTCAACTAACCATCACTATGGTCTCCCCAGCCTTTATTTTCAGACCCTTAGTTTCCAGACAAGCTCTCCATGCTGCAATCTTTGCCTGTAACTCTCTTTTGTCCCTGCTTGATGATAGTTTTTTCACACTCCTTGCACATTTCCATAGCATTTGTCAAGCATCCGCTCCATTACCAAAAAAACAAACACTAGGCACAAAGATCGAAAATGAAGAGAAAACAAACAATCATCATGGGTTGACCAAAGATCCGAGGGCAGGATGATGCAGAGGGCTAAGATGACGTATGTGGGTTTCTGATTTTCTGATGGCTTAGGGACTAAATAAAAAAAAATAAAAAAACAGGTTGGAGATTTTGCATTCAATGTCTGGCATGGGGTTTCTCGGTAGGTATCAGCAAGTGTCAGTCGGTGCTTGTAAGTGTTGTAAGTGAGTTAGGGTTAGAGTAACGTTTAGAGTAAGGGTTAAAGGGTTAGGTTGAGGATTAAGGCGAATGTGAGAGTGAAGGATAGGTTTATAGTTAAGGTTAGGCAGACACCTACCTAGAAAACCCATCACAGACATCAAATGCAACATCACTTACTTTAAAGAAAATTCACCTCAGTCAATCTAACATTTTTGTCAGTTTTGACACAGTCTCTCTCGTCCCAACATACCCAAGTAAGAAGCATGCCTCAACACCAAACAACGCCTACAAGTGGATCCTTTCACGACAGACAGCACAAGCCTCACTTCTCAACAAGTCCACAATCTTCTAATAACCTGTGTATTTTTATCCAGCTGGGTCGGCATTGGATCTCCTCTATTCCTGGTCCTGGCAATTTGCTCATACATGTATGAACTCTGTTCCAACTGCCAACTGGATTCCATCAAGAATGTTGATCTTACCCTCTGCTCTTCTATGTTGATGATACCTTTGAGGTTTGACCCAGCTGCAAGGCAGTTCCTCCAAAACCTAATAAACCAGCAGCCACTGATCAAATTCACCATGAAAAAAGAGAAGAACAACACCATGTCTTTTCCTAGATGTTCAAGTCACCAGACAAGCAGATGGCACCCTTGTCCAAACAGTAAACTACACCGGAAGCAGACACAATGACTGATTTCCATACAACCTTCATTCCATTATCTACACTTCAAGTCTGCCATCCACAACACTTGAACCCACTGACACCTAGATATCTTGTAGCACCACTTCACCACATCAAGACACCACTGCAACTACACCAATATAGAGCAGCATGCGGAGGAGGAAGCACTGCCGTCAAGAGCGTCGTTGATGGAACCGCCGTCGCGCTCCTGTAGATTGGTAAAAACCCAGCTCTTGTTTCCATTACTGTGTAACGTGCAGTGGAAGCAGCACTGCTGTCTTGATCCAGGACGTGCGCAGCCCGTTTTCCAGACAATGTAGGGCCGCCACCAGAACTGCCGAGTCCTCATAGCCGGCCAGTGTGAGGTATCCGGACAAGAGAAGCAAGAAGGACGATGTGCGCATGCCGAAGCGAGATGCCGAGTCCATTTTCCTGATTACCTCCTCCATTTTCCCACACACTTTGTTGGCAAAGGGAAGTTTAGGGGAAGTCGACCCCCTGTCTGCAGCCAGTTTGTCTGACGCAGAGTCCGGCAGAACTTGGGTCGAAAAACGTTTATCAAAATCCCAGGCAGGGAACCGACAATATGAATCAGCCCACTTGGGGTAAGCAATCCAAGAAGAAGCTGACATAATGCCCTCCATGCGATCAGTACATACGCACACGGAGCAGGGCCTGTCCTCCTCTTAAACGATCACAGTTCAACAGGGGAGTCATCCGTTTACTCGGCCGGAAGGTCCAGTACCCGGGCCATGTCCCTCTGGACAAGGCGCAGTTCAGCAATTAAGAGCCGTTGAACACTTGAGCCAAACTCATCCTCTTCAGGGACGAGTTGCTTTGTGGGGAAATCCACATGGTTGGTGCGGGCCGGGTACCCTGAGCCGTGTGGAGGGGGAAGCTCTCCGACTTCAGAGACCCCGAGGCGGTGCTGGTAGAGCGGGCGGTGCACTCCGGAATTGAGCCACTCTTTGCACTGCCTCTCTTGGTCGTTGCCCTGGCACCAGTTTTTTGGCCTTGCCGGGGCGTTTGACCTTCAATTTGGTTGACCCACGCATGCTGACCGAAAAGGGGGAGCGGAAAGCATCCCCTCTTTGATCGGTGGGTCCACCAACTGATGCAGCCGACTAAAACTGCGGGGCTGGTTGAAGTGCTGCGAGCTAGGCCATGGAGTGTCGCGGGTGCAGCCCTCCGAGAGCTCTGACTGTCCCCGGGGAACGGACGCAACCCCAGTATTGACAGTCGAAGCACTCCCCAATTTCTTTACACTACTCATAATTTAACTCATAGAAATCAAACTATATATTTCTCAAACTCTCTACAACAACAACTATAAGTCTACAACTTCTAGTCTTTAGGAAAGCTCTCAGCAAAGGATAAGGCGCTCTTATTTTATCACAAAAACGGTGAACTATTGGACACAGATTTATCACGTCCTTACCCACTCGGGACTAAGAGAAAAGAGGACGACTTTGTGGCAATCATGTCGCGGGGCGTTGTGGGTAGGACGGTGGAGGGCGCTATTGTGTGTGTGTGAGTGAAAGTTTAAGCATTTATTGCCTCGCGGCATAGGGAACATGCAAATTAGTAATTAGACTCTACCGGTATGTACAGTGAAGTAGTTGTTTTATTTAGCCAAACAAATACTTCAAGACCACTATTGGCCAATAAAACCTATAAGCAGCATGAACGGATCAGTGCGAATGAGGAGAACTTGTGATTTGAAAGTTTCTTTCACAATCATTGCCAGTAAAAGTGTAATTGGTAGGCCTATAGAGAAATTATTTTTAGAAGTAAAAAATTAGTAAAATGAGGTACAGAGGAAATCCCATGGGTACACAGCGGTTTGCTTGTAAAACTAATTTTATTTCTTTATTCTTTTTGTTAGTTATTTATTTATTTAATTATTTATTTACTTGTTTGTTTATTACTTTAGTTATTTAGTTATTTAATTTTTTCATTTTTATTTATCTATAAATATCTCTTTATATTCAACTATTCTTTTATCTATAAATATCTCTTGACGGGGGGAAGGAAAATCAGGATTATGTATCTTGGGTTCACTGAAGAAACAAGGGTAGGAGGATGCACAGGTCTTGAAATGACAGTATATGGGTGTGCGATGGCTTGAGCCTGACGGAAAGATCAGAGCTGCTTGGTGATTCTGCATTCAATGACAGGAATAGAAGAGGTGGACAGGACCACAGTCCGCAATCAACTACAACCCTAACTCTAACCCTAACTCAAGTCCACATCCTGGTTCTGCAAACCTAAAAAACACTAAGCCACCAAGACACAACCAAAACAAACTAATGCCACCATCTAAGCTATACCTCAAGACTAATCAATCTTCATCATGTCCGCCACTGTTTTCATATCCATCACAACTAGAACCATGAGGTGACTGACATTCTGTCGACCAACACTAACAGACGCCTACCAAGAAACCCTATGCCCACCACAAAAATGCAAGATCACCAGGCAAGCCATCATCACAACTATCTACTGTCATCCCAAGCCCTTTGCATCCTCCTGCCCTTGTTTCTTCGATCAACCCAAGATACACAATCCTGATGTTCCCCTCTGCCCCATCATGGCATCCAGGGGCGTACCAACCACTAACATGACTAGACATATTACCAAGATCCTCCACCCACTTCTCATAGTATTTTATACCTTTTTTATTTACAGGTTGCATTTAAAATGGGAAATCTGTTGTGTATCTTGGGTAACTTTTTCAGATCGATAGATATTACATGTTTTTTTTACTAATATGTTTGATTGATTATATATCTGTTTACTTGTACTTGTACCTTTATTGTTTTATGATCATATTTTTGGGATGTTATTTTTTACCTTCTAATGATTTTGCTTTTTGTGATTAAATGATAGTTTTTATTGTTGTAAAGCGCTTGAAGGCATTTTTAATGGGTTTGACGCTTTATAAAATGTGTTTAATTTTTACTTATTATTACTATTATGAGCAAACTGCTGGGTCGCAATGGTATCTCGTCTATTCCTATTTTACATTTTTAAAGTACCATTTCTATAAATCAATGACTTTTGTTTGATATACACGTTTCTAGTGGGTTTCATTCTGGTATTCCTTACACACTTGATCTTTGATACTGCGTAGTAACTGCATGGTCCATTCTAAAAACATCACTGAAATATACGCAAACAATGAAAATGGGCAATTCCTCTTGGAAGGACACAAAAAGTGATGCTGCATGACTTATGCAGAATCATTTACAAATTTCAACGCTGTTTGTGATAACATAAGAAGTAACATTTGGCACTGTGCTTACACAAACAAGTGCCTTTGCATAGATTTACAAAATTGATGCAATCTGTACTGACCTGATTCCATTCTTCTTCTTGCAAGCTTGAGTGTAGATCCGACCTTGACACAAACATTGATAATGCTTGATTTCCCATCAAACAAGAAGCTGTAAAGTCATGCATCTTGGTAAAGTTCCACATCTGGAAATAAAGTGAGAACTTTAATTGAATGGGCAAGTTGTGATTTTAATATTCTGCGATGAACAAACAGAGGCATGAGAACCACAATGAGAGATAAACATAAGTATGCACTCATAATGGGCTCTTCCACCAGGGGGACAACCTTAGCAAAGTATTTTTACTAATGTAATAATAATTCTAAGCAGTTTTACCTGAGTGCGCCTTGTTGCTAGACAACATCTGAGCAGAACACACACAGTTGAAGACGTTTTTGAACATCTCATTCTCCTGTGCTTTCCAGGCCGTGTCTCTATCTGCAACTTGCCATCAAGCAATGACTTTACTACAATAAAGCTTCACGGCATCGAATAGCACTTTAGGGGCTTGAGCCACTTAAGCTGCCATTGCATGAGGCCCTGATGGAATGCCTCCCTTCACATCTTCCAACACTGTTGTCTCATTCCGAACGATTCCTGCAAGGGCATATAAAAAAAAAAAGGGGGGTTTGAACAAGGGCAAATTTACGGGAGCAGGACTTGCAAGTCCAGCTCCAGTCAATTTACCTTGTTCAACCAACATTTTAAAGATCTACCCAGTCAGTTTCCTTTCTGGTTTCTTACTTAATGGGTAAAACAAGTGTTCAAACACAATGAAATACCTAATAATGTCACAGGATTAGAACAGACCATGCAACCTACTAGCAGATTTGATAATGATTTTTATGATGGTATGAGACAAACCACTGTACTGCACAGGTCATTGGTTTGTTAATTTTGTTAAACAAATCCCTAATCTTTTTTGCTTTTAACTTTTTAATTTTTAATTACTATAGTTTTACAGAATATTTGGAATCCTTTTGTAGTTTGTATTTTTTTTTAATGGTTTAACTAAGGTAACAGCTGGACTTGCCTATTTTATATAATTTTATTGTGGGTTTTAATTCAGAAATTTATTTTCAGTTTTGTTTTCTTATAGCTTTTATATTTAGCTGTTAAGCGATTTGGGGAATGTTTTGTTATTATTGTTATTGTTATAAATCCACAACTAATAGGGTTTACATCCACGCTATGCATTTGATCCATCAACAATTTAGCCTATATTAATTGTGGATGACAGATCAAAAAAAAAACTCTAGCGTAAGACGCTGTTTAGTTTCAAGATGAGCATTTTTTAGGTAGTAATGTAAAGACAGCATCTCCTACACCTTGTTTTGCTCTATAAGCAAACTGATGGATCGATCTGTGGTTTGTGACAAATACATACATTTAATAATCTGCTCAAAACACTTCATAGCAATAACAAAGGGCCATGGTCAATAATTGTTCATAGCAACTTGTTTGGGCATTTTGGATATCAGAGTTGACCATAGAAGATACAAATACCTTCAGACCAATACCCAAAGACCATTGATACAGGCAGTGAAAAACTGGGGCAAGTGTTAGAAGTGTACACCTTTTTTGGGATGATCATGGCTTTGCAGAAATTGATGTATGACAAAATCATCTCTGTAGCCTCATCAGTGTGGCAGATGTTTTAAAGACCTCTCAATCCCTACAGGCCTACTACAAGCATGCCATTAGAGTAGCCATAGTTCTTACAAGTGTTTAAGATGGCTTTAATCATTGAACATACTTGGGTAGCAGTTGAAGGTGGTGTATACCTAGCCCTTCATCTTCAGGGACGGCCCCTTTTATTTAAAAAATGGGGCCAGCTCCCTGAACTTCTTCCATCCACTCCTCATGCCGGATTTCAATGCTGCATCTGAATAGCTCACTCGGCACCCATCATGTCATCAAGGTAGCAGAACGACTCAACCATCTCAAACATGTCAAGAACGTGATGCTAGCAGCCTGAAGACTACCTTTCACGCAACTACATCACCTGTGAACCCATGTCCTACAAATGTTACACTGGACTGACTTTGTAGCTACACCCTTCCCACACACACCACACAACCATGTACCAGAGCTCGTCATAGGTCCATTGATGATTCAACTAACCATCACTATGGTCTCCCCAGCCTTTATTTTCAGACCCTTAGTTTCCAGACAAGCTCTCCATGCTGCAATCTTTGCCTGTAACTCTCTTTTGTCCCTGCTTGATGATAGTTTTTTCACACTCCTTGCACATTTCCATAGCATTTGTCAAGCATCCGCTCCATTACCAAAAAAACAAACACTAGGCACAAAGATCGAAAATGAAGAGAAAACAAACAATCATCATGGGTTGACCAAAGATCCGAGGGCAGGATGATGCAGAGGGCTAAGATGACGTATGTGGGTTTCTGATTTTCTGATGGCTTAGGGACTAAATAAAAAAAAATAAAAAAACAGGTTGGAGATTTTGCATTCAATGTCTGGCATGGGGTTTCTCGGTAGGTATCAGCAAGTGTCAGTCGGTGCTTGTAAGTGTTGTAAGTGAGTTAGGGTTAGAGTAACGTTTAGAGTAAGGGTTAAAGGGTTAGGTTGAGGATTAAGGCGAATGTGAGAGTGAAGGATAGGTTTATAGTTAAGTTTAGGCAGACACCTACCTAGAAAACCCATCACAGACATCAAATGCAACATCACTTACTTTAAAGAAAATTCACCTCAGTCAATCTAACATTTTTGTCAGTTTTGACACAGTCTCTCTCGTCCCAACATACCCAAGTAAGAAGCATGCCTCAACACCAAACAACGCCTACAAGTGGATCCTTTCACGACAGACAGCACAAGCCTCACTTCTCAACAAGTCCACAATCTTCTAATAACCTGTGTATTTTTATCCAGCTGGGTCGGCATTGGATCTCCTCTATTCCTGGTCCTGGCAATTTGCTCATACATGTATGAACTCTGTTCCAACTGCCAACTGGATTCCATCAAGAATGTTGATCTTCGCCTCTGCTCTTCTATGTTGATGATACCTTTGAGGTTTGACCCAGCTGCAAGGCAGTTCCTCCAAAACCTAATAAACCAGCAGCCACTGATCAAATTCACCATGAAAAAAGAGAAGAACAACACCATGTCTTTTCCTAGATGTTCAAGTCACCAGACAAGCAGATGGCACCCTTGTCCAAACAGTAAACTACACCGGAAGCAGACACAATGACTGATTTCCATACAACCTTCATTCCATTATCTACACTTCAAGTCTGCCATCCACAACACTTGAACCCACTGACACCTAGATATCTTGTAGCACCACTTCACCACATCAAGACACCACTGCAACTACACCAATATAGAGCAGCATGCGGAGGAGGAAGCACTGCCGTCAAGAGCGTCGTTGATGGAACCGCCGTCGCGCTCCTGTAGATTGGTAAAAACCCAGCTCTTGTTTCCATTACTGTGTAGCGTGCAGTGGAAGCAGCACTGCTGTCTTGATCCAGGACGTGCGCAGCCCGTTTTCCAGACAATGTAGGGCCGCCACCAGAACTGCCGAGTCCTGATAGCCGGCCAGTGTGAGGTATCCGGACAAGAGAAGCAAGAAGGACGATGTGCGCATGCCGAAGCGAGATGCCGAGTCCATTTTCCTGATTACCTCCTCCATTTTCCCACACACTTTGTTGGCAAAGGGAAGTTTAGGGGAAGTCGACCCCCTGTCTGAAGCCAGTTTGTCTGACGCAGAGTCCGGCAGAACTTGGGTCGAAAAACGTTTATCAAAATCCCAGGCAGGGAACCGACAATATGAATCAGCCCACTTGGGGTAAGCAATCCAAGAAGAAGCTGACATAATGCCCTCCATGCGATCAGTACATACGCACACGGAGCAGGGCCTGTCCTCCTCTTAAACGATCACAGTTCAACAGGGGAGTCATCCGTTTACTCGGCCGGAAGGTCCAGTACCCGGGCCATGTCCCTCTGGACAAGGCGCAGTTCAGCAATTAAGAGCCGTTGAACACTTGAGCCAAACTCATCCTCTTCAGGGACGAGTTGCTTTGTGGGGAAATCCACATGGTTGGTGCGGGCCGGGTACCCTGAGCCGTGTGGAGGGGGAAGCTCTCCGACTTCAGAGACCCCGAGGCGGTGCTGGTAGAGCGGGCGGTGCACTCCGGAATTGAGCCACTCTTTGCACTGCCTCTCTTGGTCGTTGCCCTGGCACCAGTTTTTTGGCCTTGCCGGGGCGTTTGACCTTCAATTTGGTTGACCCACGCATGCTGACCGAAAAGGGGGAGCGGAAAGCATCCCCTCTTTGATCGGTGGGTCCACCAACTGATGCAGCCGACTAAAACTGCGGGGCTGGTTGAAGTGCTGCGAGCTAGGCAATGGAGTGTCGCGGGTGCAGCCCTCCGAGAGCTCTGACTGTCCCCGGGGAACGGACGCAACCCCAGTATTGACAGTCGAAGCACTCCCCAATTTCTTTACACTACTCATAATTTAACTCATAGAAATCAAACTATATATTTCTCAAACTCTCTACAACAACAACTATAAGTCTACAACTTCTAGTCTTTAGGAAAGCTCTCAGCAAAGGATAAGGCGCTCTTATTTTATCACAAAAACGGTGAACTATTGGACACAGATTTATCACGTCCTTACCCACTCGGGACTAAGAGAAAAGAGAAAGACTACGTGGCAATCATGTCGCGGGGCGTTGTGGGTAGGACGGTGGAGGGCGCTATTGTGTGTGTGTGAGTGAAAGTTTAAGCATTTATTGCCTCGCGGCATAGGGAACATGCAAATTAGTAATTAGACTCTACCGGTATGTACAGTGAAGTAGTTGTTTTATTTAGCCAAACAAATACTTCAAGACCACTATTGGCCAATAAAACCTATAAGCAGCATGAACGGATCAGTGCGAATGAGGAGAACTTGTGATTTGAAAGTTTCTTTCACAATCATTGCCAGTAAAAGTGTAATTGGTAGGCCTATAGAGAAATTATTTTTAGAAGTAAAATATTAGTAAAATGAGGTACAGAGGAAATCCCATGGGTACACAGCGGTTTGCTTGTAAAACTAATTTTATTTCTTTATTCTTTTTGTTAGTTATTTATTTATTTAATTATTTATTTACTTGTTTGTTTATTACTTTAGTTATTTAGTTATTTAATTTTTTCATTTTTATTTATCTATAAATATCTCTTTATATTCAACTATTCATTTATCTATAAATATCTCTTGACGGGGGGAAGGAAAATCAGGATTATGTATCTTGGGTTCACTGAAGAAACAAGGGTAGGAGGATGCACAGGTCTTGAAATGACAGTATATGGGTGTGCGATGGCTTGAGCCTGACGGAAAGATCAGAGCTGCTTGGTGATTCTGCATTCAATGACAGGAATAGAAGAGGTGGACAGGACCACAGTCCGCAATCAACTACAACCCTAACTCTAACCCTAACTCAAGTCCACATCCTGGTTCTGCAAACCTAAAAAACACTAAGCCACCAAGACACAACCAAAACAAACTAATGCCACCATCTAAGCTATACCTCAAGACTAATCAATCTTCATCATGTCCGCCACTGTTTTCATATCCATCACAACTAGAACCATGAGGTGACTGACATTCTGTCGACCAACACTAACAGACGCCTACCAAGAAACCCTATGCCCACCACAAAAATGCAAGATCACCAGGCAAGCCATCATCACAACTATCTACTGTCATCCCAAGCCCTTTGCATCCTCCTGCCCTTGTTTCTTCGATCAACCCAAGATACACAATCCTGATGTTCCCCTCTGCCCCATCATGGCATCCAGGGGCGTACCAACCACTAACATGACTAGACATATTACCAAGATCCTCCACCCACTTCTCATAGTATTTTATACCTTTTTTATTTACAGGTTGCATTTAAAATGGGAAATCTGTTGTGTATCTTGGGTAACTTTTTCAGATCGATAGATATTACATGTTTTTTTTACTAATATGTTTGATTGATTATATATCTGTTTACTTGTACTTGTACCTTTATTGTTTTATGATCATATTTTTGGGATGTTATTTTTTACCTTCTAATGATTTTGCTTTTTGTGATTAAATGATAGTTTTTATTGTTGTAAAGCGCTTGAAGGCATTTTTAATGGGTTTGACGCTTTATAAAATGTGTTTAATTTTTACTTATTATTACTATTATGAGCAAACTGCTGGGTCGCAATGGTATCTCGTCTATTCCTATTTTACATTTTTAAAGTACCATTTCTATAAATCAATGACTTTTGTTTGATATACACGTTTCTAGTGGGTTTCATTCTGGTATTCCTTACACACTTGATCTTTGATACTGCGTAGTAACTGCAATGTCCATTCTAAAAACATCACTGAAATATACGCAAACAATGAAAATGGGCAATTCCTCTTGGAAGGACACAAAAAGTGATGCTGCATGACTTATGCAGAATCATTTACAAATTTCAACGCTGTTTGTGATAACATAAGAAGTAACATTTGGCACTGTGCTTACACAAACAAGTGCCTTTGCATAGATTTACAAAATTGATGCAATCTGTACTGACCTGATTCCATTCTTCTTCTTGCAAGCTTGAGTGTAGATCCGACCTTGACACAAACATTGATAATGCTTGATTTCCCATCAAACAAGAAGCTGTAAAGTCATGCATCTTGGTAAAGTTCCACATCTGGAAATAAAGTGAGAACTTTAATTGAATGGGCAAGTTGTGATTTTAATATTCTGTGATGAACAAACAGAGGCATGAGAACCACAATGAGAGATAAACATAAGTATGCACTCATAATGGGCTCTTCCACCAGGGGGACAACCTTAGCAAAGTATTTTTACTAATGTAATAATAATTCTAAGCAGTTTTACCTGAGTGCGCCTTGTTGCTAGACAACATCTGAGCAGAACACACACAGTTGAAGACGTTTTTGAACATCTCATTCTCCTGTGCTTTCCAGGCCGTGTCTCTATCTGCAACTTGCCATCAAGCAATGACTTTACTACAATAAAGCTTCACGGCATCGAATAGCACTTTAGGGGCTTGAGCCACTTAAGCTGCCATTGCATGAGGCCCTGATGGAATGCCTCCCTTCACATCTTCCAACACTGTTGTCTCATTCCGAATGATTCCTGCAAGGGCATATAAAAAAAAAAAAGGGGGTTTGAACAAGGGCAAATTTACGGGAGCAGGAATTGCAAGTCCAGCTCCAGTCAATTTACCTTGTTCAACCAACATTTTAAAGATCTACCCAGTCAGTTTCCTTTCTGGTTTCTTACTTAATGGGTAAAACAAGTGTTCAAACACAATGAAATACCTAATAATGTCACAGGAATAGAACAGACCATGCAACCTACTAGCAGATTTGATAATGATTTTTATGATGGTATGAGACAAACCACTGTACTGCACAGGTCATTGGTTTGTTAATTTTGTTAAACAAATCCCTAATCTTTTTTGCTTTTAACTTTTTAATTTTTAATTACTATAGTTTTACAGAATTTTTGGAATCCTTTTGTAGTT
Organism: Asterias amurensis; assembly: GCF_032118995.1. Lineage (NCBI taxonomy): Eukaryota > Metazoa > Echinodermata > Asteroidea > Forcipulatida > Asteriidae > Asterias > Asterias amurensis. The sequence continues at coordinate 22,307,210 of NC_092649.1, forward strand.
TGTATTTTTTTTTAATGGTTTAACTAAGGTAACAGCTGGACTTGCCTATTTTATATAATTTTATTGTGGGTTTTAATTCAGAAATTTATTTTCAGTTTTGTTTTCTTATAGCTTTTGTATTTAGCTGTTAAGCGAATTGGGGAATGTTTTGTTATTATTGTTATTGTTATAAATCCACAACTAATAGGGTTTACATCCACGCTATGCATTTGATCCATCAACAATTTAGCCTATATTAATTGTGGATGACAGATCCCAAAAGAAACTCTAGCGTAAGACGCTGTATTGTTTCAAGATGAGCATTTTTGTGCAGTAAAGTAAAGACAGCATCTCCTACACCTTGTTTGCTCTATAAGCAAACTGAAGGATCGATCTGTGGTTTGTGACAAATACAAACATTTAATAATCTGCTCAAAACACTTCATAGCAATTCCAAGTGGCCATGGTCAATAATTGTTCATAGCAACTTGTTTGGGCATTTTGGATATCAGAGTTGACCATAGAAGATATAAATACCTTCAGACCAATATCAAAAGACCATTGATACAGGCAGTGAAAAACTGGGGCAAGTGTTAGAAGGTGTACACCTTTTCTGGGATGATCATGGCTTTGCAGAAATTGATGTATGACAAAATCATCTCTGTAGCCTCATCAGTGTGGCAGATGTTTTAAAGACCTCTCAATCCCTATAGGCCTACTACAAGCATGCCATTAGAGTAGCCATTAGTTCTTACAAGTGTTTAAGATGGTTTTAATCATTGAACATACTTGGGTAGCAGTTGAAGGTGGTGTATACCTAGCCCTTCATCTTCAGGGACGGCCCCTTTTATTTAAAAAATGGGGCCAGTTCTCTGAACTTCTTCCATCCACTCCTCATGCCGGATTTCAATGCTGCATCTGAATAGCTCCCTCGGCACCCATCATGTCATCAAGGTAGCAGAACGACTCAACCATCTCAAACATGTCAAGAACGTGATGCTAGCAGCCTCAACTCTACCTTTCACGCAACTACATCACCTGTGAACCCATGTCCTACAAATGTTACACTGGACTGACTTTGCAGCTACACCCTTCCCACACACACCACACAGCCATGTACCAGAGCTCGTCATTGGTCCATTGATGATTCAACTAACCATCACTATGGTCTCCCCAGCCTTTATCTTCAGACCCTTAGTTTCCAGACATATCTCCATGCTACAATCTTTGCCTGTAAGTACTCTTTTGTCCCTGCTTGATGATAGTTTTTTCACACTCCTTGCACATTTCCATAGCATTTGTCAAGCATCTGTTCCGTTACCAAAAAAACAAACACTAGGCACAAAGATCAAAAATGAAGAGAAAACAAACAATCATCTTGGGTTGACCAAAGATCCGAGGGCAGGATGATGCAGAGGGCTAAGATGACGTATGTGGGTTTCTGATTTTCTGATGGCTTAGGGACTAAATAAAAAAAATAAAAAAACAGGTTGGAGGTTTCTGCATTCAATGTCTGGCATGGGGTTTCTCGGTAGGTATCAGCAAGTGTCAGTCGGTGCTTGTAAGTGTTGTAAGTGAGTTAGGGTTAGAGTAACGTTTAGAGTAAGGGTTAAAGGGTTAGGTTGAGGATTAAGGCGAATGTGAGAGTGAGGGATAGGTTTATAGTTAAGTTTAGGCAGACACCTACCTAGAAAACCCATCACAGACATCAAATGCAACATCACTTACTTTAAAGAAAATTCACCTCAGTCAATCTAACATTTTTGTCAGTTTTGACACAGTCTCTCTCGTCCCAACATACCCAAGTAAGAAGCATGCCTCAACACCAAACAACGCCTACAAGTGGATCCTTTCACGACAGACAGCACAAGCCTCACTTTTTAACAAGTCCACAATCTTCTAATAACCTGTGTATTTTTATCCAGCTGGGTCGGCATTGGATCTCCTCTATTCCTGGTCCTGGCAATTTGCTCATACATGTATGAACTCTGTTCCAACTGCCAACTGGATTCCATCAAGAATGTTGATCTTACCCTCTGCTCTTCTATGTTGATGATACCTTTGAGGTTTGACCCAGCTGCAAGGCAGTTCCTCCAACACCTTATAAACCAGCAGCCACTGATCAAATTCACCATGGAACAAGAGAAGAACAACACCATGTCTTTTCCTAGATGTTCAAGTCACCAGACAAGCAGATGGCACCCTTGTCCAAACAGTAAACTACACCGGAAGCAGACACAATGACTGATTTCCTTACAACCCTTCATTCCATTATCAACACTTCAAGTCTGCCATCCACAACACTTGAACCCACTGACACCTAGATAGCTTGTAGCACCACTTCACCACATCAAGACACCACTGCAACTACACCAATATAGAGCAGCATGCGGAGGAGGAAGCACTGCCGTCAAGAGCGTCGTTGACGGAACCGCCGTCGCGCTCCTGTAGATTGGTAAAAACCCAGCTCTTGTTTCCATTACTGTGTAGCGTGCAGTGGAAGCAGCACTGCTGTCTTGATCCAGGACGGTGCGCAGCCCGTTTTCCAGACAATGTAGGGCCGCCACCAGAACTGCCGAGTCCTCATAGCCGGCCAGTGTGAGGTATCCGGACAAGAGAAGCAAGAAGGACGATGTGCGCATGCCGAAGCGAGATGCCGAGTCCATTTTCCTGATTACCTCCTCCATTTTCCCACACACTTTGTTGGCAAAGGGAAGTTTAGGGGAAGTCGACCCCCTGTCTGCAGCCAGTTTGTCTGACGCAGAGTCCGGCAGAACTTGGGTCGAAAAATGTTTATCAAAATCCCAGGCAGGGAACCGGCAATATGAATCAGCCCACTTGGGGTAAGCAATCCAAGAAGAAGCTGACATAATGCCCTCCATGCGATCAGTACATACGCACACGGAGCAGGGCCTGTCCTCCTCTTAAACGATCACAGTTCAACAGGGGAGTCATCCGTTTACTCGGCCGGAAGGTCCAGTACCCGGGCCATGTCCCTCTGGACAAGGCGCAGTTCAGCAATTAAGAGCCGTTGAACACTTGAGCCAAACTCATCCTCTTCAGGGACGAGTTGCTTTGTGGGGAAATCCACATGGTTGGTGCGGGCCGGGTACCCTGAGCCGTGTGGAGGGGGAAGCTCTCCGGCTTCAGAGACCCCGAGGCGGTGCTGGTAGAGCGGGCGGTGCACTCCGGAATTGAGCCACTCTTTGCACTGCCTCTCTTGGTCGTTGCCCTGGCACCAGTTTTTTGGCCTTGCCGGGGCGTTTGACCTTCAATTTGGTTGACCCACGCATGCTGACCGAAAAGGGGGAGCGGAAAGCATCCCCTCTTTGATCGGTGGGTCCACCAACTGATGCAGCCGACTAAAACTGCGGGGCTGGTTGAAGTGCTGCGAGCTAGGCCATGGAGTGTCGCGGGTGCAGCCCTCCGAGAGCTCTGACTGTCCCCGGGGAACGGACGCAACCCCAGTATTGACAGTCGAAGCACTCCCCAATTTCTTTACACTACTCATAATTTAACTCATAGAAATCAAACTATATATTTCTCAAACTCTCTACAACAACAACTATAAGTCTACAACTTCTAGTCTTTAGGAAAGCTCTCAGCAAAGGATAAGGCGCTCTTATTTTATCACAAAAACGGTGAACTATTGGACACAGATTTATCACGTCCTTACCCACTCGGGACTAAGAGAAAAGAGGACGACTACGTGGCAATCATGTCGCGGGGCGTTGTGGGTAGGACGGTGGAGGGCGCTATTGTGTGTGTGTGAGTGAAAGTTTAAGCATTTATTGCCTCGCGGCATAGGGAACATGCAAATTAGTAATTAGACTCTACCGGTATGTACAGTGAAGTAGTTGTTTTATTTAGCCAAACAAATACTTCAAGACCACTATTGGCCAATAAAACCTATAAGCAGCATGAACGGATCAGTGCGAATGAGGAGAACTTGTGATTTGAAAGTTTCTTTCACAATCATTGCCAGTAAAAGTGTAATTGGTAGGCCTATAGAGAAATTATTTTTAGAAGTAAAAAATTAGTAAAATGAGGTACAGAGGAAATCCCATGGGTACACAGCGGTTTGCTTGTAAAACTAATTTTATTTCTTTATTCTTTTTGTTAGTTATTTATTTATTTAATTATTTATTTACTTGTTTGTTTATTACTTTAGTTATTTAGTTATTTAATTTTTTCATTTTTATTTATCTATAAATATCTCTTTATATTCAACTATTCTTTTATCTATAAATATCTCTTGACGGGGGGAAGGAAAATCAGGATTATGTATCTTGGGTTCACTGAAGAAACAAGGGTAGGAGGATGCACAGGTCTTGAAATGACAGTATATGGGTGTGCGATGGCTTGAGCCTGACGGAAAGATCAGAGCTGCTTGGTGATTCTGCATTCAATGACAGGAATAGAAGAGGTGGACAGGACCACAGTCCGCAATCAACTACAACCCTAACTCTAACCCTAACTCAAGTCCACATCCTGGTTCTGCAAACCTAAAAAACACTAAGCCACCAAGACACAACCAAAACAAACTAATGCCACCATCTAAGCTATACCTCAAGACTAATCAATCTTCATCATGTCCGCCACTGTTTTCATATCCATCACAACTAGAACCATGAGGTGACTGACATTCTGTCGACCAACACTAACAGACGCCTACCAAGAAACCCTATGCCCACCACAAAAATGCAAGATCACCAGGCAAGCCATCATCACAACTATCTACTGTCATCCCAAGCCCTTTGCATCCTCCTGCCCTTGTTTCTTCGATCAACCCAAGATACACAATCCTGATGTTCCCCTCTGCCCCATCATGGCATCCAGGGGCGTACCAACCACTAACATGACTAGACATATTACCAAGATCCTCCACCCACTTCTCATAGTATTTTATACCTTTTTTATTTACAGGTTGCATTTAAAATGGGAAATCTGTTGTGTATCTTGGGTAACTTTTTCAGATCGATAGATATTACATGTTTTTTTTACTAATATGTTTGATTGATTATATATCTGTTTACTTGTACTTGTACCTTTATTGTTTTATGATCATATTTTTGGGATGTTATTTTTTACCTTCTAATGATTTTGCTTTTTGTGATTAAATGATAGTTTTTATTGTTGTAAAGCGCTTGAAGGCATTTTTAATGGGTTTGACGCTTTATAAAATGTGTTTAATTTTTACTTATTATTACTATTATGAGCAAACTGCTGGGTCGCAATGGTATCTCGTCTATTCCTATTTTACATTTTTAAAGTACCATTTCTATAAATCAATGACTTTTGTTTGATATACACGTTTCTAGTGGGTTTCATTCTGGTATTCCTTACACACTTGATCTTTGATACTGCGTAGTAACTGCATGGTCCATTCTAAAAACATCACTGAAATATACGCAAACAATGAAAATGGGCAATTCCTCTTGGAAGGACACAAAAAGTGATGCTGCATGACTTATGCAGAATCATTTACAAATTTCAACGCTGTTTGTGATAACATAAGAAGTAACATTTGGCACTGTGCTTACACAAACAAGTGCCTTTGCATAGATTTACAAAATTGATGCAATCTGTACTGACCTGATTCCATTCTTCTTCTTGCAAGCTTGAGTGTAGATCCGACCTTGACACAAACATTGATAATGCTTGATTTCCCATCAAACAAGAAGCTGTAAAGTCATGCATCTTGGTAAAGTTCCACATCTGGAAATAAAGTGAGAACTTTAATTGAATGGGCAAGTTGTGATTTTAATATTCTGTGATGAACAAACAGAGGCATGAGAACCACAATGAGAGATAAACATAAGTATGCACTCATAATGGGCTCTTCCACCAGGGGGACAACCTTAGCAAAGTATTTTTACTAATGTAATAATAATTCTAAGCAGTTTTACCTGAGTGCGCCTTGTTGCTAGACAACATCTGAGCAGAACACACACAGTTGAAGACGTTTTTGAACATCTCATTCTCCTGTGCTTTCCAGGCCGTGTCTCTATCTGCAACTTGCCATCAAGCACTGACTTTACTACAATAAAGCTTCACGGCATCGAATAGCACTTTAGGGGCTTGAGCCACTTAAGCTGCCATTGCATGAGGCCCTGATGGAATGCCTCCCTTCACATCTTCCAACACTGTTGTCTCATTCCGAACGATTCCTGCAAGGGCATATAAAAAAAAAAAAAGGGGGTTTGAACAAGGGCAAATTTACGGGAGCAGGACTTGCAAGTCCAGCTCCAGTCAATTTACCTTGTTCAACCAACATTTTAAAGATCTACCCAGTCAGTTTCCTTTCTGGTTTCTTACTTAATGGGTAAAACAAGTGTTCAAACACAATGAAATACCTAATAATGTCACAGGATTAGAACAGACCATGCAACCTACTAGCAGATTTGATAATGATTTTTATGATGGTATGAGACAAACCACTGTACTGCACAGGTCATTGGTTTGTTAATTTTGTTAAACAAATCCCTAATCTTTTTTGCTTTTAACTTTTTAATTTTTAATTACTATAGTTTTACAGAATATTTGGAATCCTTTTGTAGTTTGTATTTTTTTTTAATGGTTTAACTAAGGTAACAGCTGGACTTGCCTATTTTATATAATTTTATTGTGGGTTTTAATTCAGAAATTTATTTTCAGTTTTGTTTTCTTATAGCTTTTATATTTAGCTGTTAAGCGATTTGGGGAATGTTTTGTTATTATTGTTATTGTTATAAATCCACAACTAATAGGGTTTACATCCACGCTATGCATTTGATCCATCAACAATTTAGCCTATATTAATTGTGGATGACAGATCAAAAAAAAAACTCTAGCGTAAGACGCTGTTTAGTTTCAAGATGAGCATTTTTTAGGTAGTAATGTAAAGACAGCATCTCCTACACCTTGTTTTGCTCTATAAGCAAACTGATGGATCGATCTGTGGTTTGTGACAAATACATACATTTAATAATCTGCTCAAAACACTTCATAGCAATAACAAAGGGCCATGGTCAATAATTGTTCATAGCAACTTGTTTGGGCATTTTGGATATCAGAGTTGACCATAGAAGATACAAATACCTTCAGACCAATACCCAAAGACCATTGATACAGGCAGTGAAAAACTGGGGCAAGTGTTAGAAGTGTACACCTTTTTTGGGATGATCATGGCTTTGCAGAAATTGATGTATGACAAAATCATCTCTGTAGCCTCATCAGTGTGGCAGATGTTTTAAAGACCTCTCAATCCCTACAGGCCTACTACAAGCATGCCATTAGAGTAGCCATAGTTCTTACAAGTGTTTAAGATGGCTTTAATCATTGAACATACTTGGGTAGCAGTTGAAGGTGGTGTATACCTAGCCCTTCATCTTCAGGGACGGCCCCTTTTATTTAAAAAATGGGGCCAGCTCCCTGAACTTCTTCCATCCACTCCTCATGCCGGATTTCAATGCTGCATCTGAATAGCTCACTCGGCACCCATCATGTCATCAAGGTAGCAGAACGACTCAACCATCTCAAACATGTCAAGAACGTGATGCTAGCAGCCTGAAGACTACCTTTCACGCAACTACATCACCTGTGAACCCATGTCCTACAAATGTTACACTGGACTGACTTTGTAGCTACACCCTTCCCACACACACCACACAACCATGTACCAGAGCTCGTCATAGGTCCATTGATGATTCAACTAACCATCACTATGGTCTCCCCAGCCTTTATTTTCAGACCCTTAGTTTCCAGACAAGCTCTCCATGCTGCAATCTTTGCCTGTAACTCTCTTTTGTCCCTGCTTGATGATAGTTTTTTCACACTCCTTGCACATTTCCATAGCATTTGTCAAGCATCCGCTCCATTACCAAAAAAACAAACACTAGGCACAAAGATCGAAAATGAAGAGAAAACAAACAATCATCATGGGTTGACCAAAGATCCGAGGGCAGGATGATGCAGAGGGCTAAGATGACGTATGTGGGTTTCTGATTTTCTGATGGCTTAGGGACTAAATAAAAAAAAATAAAAAAACAGGTTGGAGATTTTGCATTCAATGTCTGGCATGGGGTTTCTCGGTAGGTATCAGCAAGTGTCAGTCGGTGCTTGTAAGTGTTGTAAGTGAGTTAGGGTTAGAGTAACGTTTAGAGTAAGGGTTAAAGGGTTAGGTTGAGGATTAAGGCGAATGTGAGAGTGAAGGATAGGTTTATAGTTAAGTTTAGGCAGACACCTACCTAGAAAACCCATCACAGACATCAAATGCAACATCACTTACTTTAAAGAAAATTCACCTCAGTCAATCTAACATTTTTGTCAGTTTTGACACAGTCTCTCTCGTCCCAACATACCCAAGTAAGAAGCATGCCTCAACACCAAACAACGCCTACAAGTGGATCCTTTCACGACAGACAGCACAAGCCTCACTTCTCAACAAGTCCACAATCTTCTAATAACCTGTGTATTTTTATCCAGCTGGGTCGGCATTGGATCTCCTCTATTCCTGGTCCTGGCAATTTGCTCATACATGTATGAACTCTGTTCCAACTGCCAACTGGATTCCATCAAGAATGTTGATCTTACCCTCTGCTCTTCTATGTTGATGATACCTTTGAGGTTTGACCCAGCTGCAAGGCAGTTCCTCCAACACCTAATAAACCAGCAGCCACTGATCAAATTCACCATGGAACAAGAGAAGAACAACACCATGTCTTTTCCTAGATGTTCAAGTCACCAGACAAGCAGATGGCACCCTTGTCCAAACAGTAAACTACACCGGAAGCAGACACAATGACTGATTTCCTTACAACCCTTCATTCCATTATCTACACTTCAAGTCTGCCATCCACAACACTTGAACCCACTGACACCTAGATAGCTTGTAGCACCACTTCACCACATCAAGACACCACTGCAACTACACCAATATAGAGCAGCATGCGGAGGAGGAAGCACTGCCGTCAAGAGCGTCGTTGATGGAACCGCCGTCGCGCTCCTGTAGATTGGTAAAAACCCAGCTCTTGTTTCCATTACTGTGTAGCGTGCAGTGGAAGCAGCACTGCTGTCTTGATCCAGGACGGTGCGCAGCCCGTTTTCCAGACAATGTAGGGCCGCCACCAGAACTGCCGAGTCCTCATAGCCGGCCAGTGTGAGGTATCCGGACAAGAGAAGCAAGAAGGACGATGTGCGCATGCCGAAGCGAGATGCCGAGTCCATTTTCCTGATTACCTCCTCCATTTTCCCACACACTTTGTTGGCAAAGGGAAGTTTAGGGGAAGTCGACCCCCTGTCTGCAGCCAGTTTGTCTGACGCAGAGTCCGGCAGAACTTGGGTCGAAAAATGTTTATCAAAATCCCAGGCAGGGAACCGACAATATGAATCAGCCCACTTGGGGTAAGCAATCCAAGAAGAAGCTGACATAATGCCCTCCATGCGATCAGTACATACGCACATGGAGCAGGGCCTGTCCTCCTCTTAAACGATCACAGTTCAACAGGGGAGTCATCCGTTTACTCGGCCGGAAGGTCCAGTACCCGGGCCATGTCCCTCTGGACAAGGCGCAGTTCAGCAATTAAGAGCCGTTGAACACTTGAGCCAAACTCATCCTCTTCAGGGACGAGTTGCTTTGTGGGGAAATCCACATGGTTGGTGCGGGCCGGGTACCCTGAGCCGTGTGGAGGGGGAAGCTCTCCGGCTTCAGAGACCCCGAGGCGGTGCTGGTAGAGCGGGCGGTGCACTCCGGAATTGAGCCACTCTTTGCACTGCCTCTCTTGGTCGTTGCCCTGGCACCAGTTTTTTGGCCTTGCCGGGGCGTTTGACCTTCAATTTGGTTGACCCACGCATGCTGACCGAAAAGGGGGAGCGGAAAGCATCCACTCTTTGATCGGTGGGTCCACCAACTGATGCAGCCGACTAAAACTGCGGGGCTGGTTGAAGTGCTGCGAGCTAGGCGATGGAGTGTCGCGGGTGCAGCCCTCCGAGAGCTCTGACTGTCCCCGGGGAACGGACACAACCCCGGTATTGACAGTCGAAGCACTCCCCAATTTCTTTACACTACTCATAATTTAACTCATAGAAATCAAACTATATATTTCTCAAACTCTCTACAACAACAACTATAAGTCTACAACTTCTAGTCTTTAGGAAAGCTCTCAGCAAAGGATAAGGCGCTCTTATTTTATCACAAAAATGGTGAACTATTGGACACAGATTTATCACGTCCTTACCCACTCGGGACTAAGAGAAAAGAGGACGACTACGTGGCAGGCATGTCGCGGGGCGTTGTGGGTAGGACGGTGGAGGGCGCTATTGTGTGTGTGTGAGTGAAAGTTTAAGCATTTATTGCCTCGCGGCATAGGGAACATGCAAATTAGTAATTTGACTCTACCGGTATGTACAGTGAAGTAGACTCGAGTTGTTTTATTTAACCAAACAAATACTTCAAGACCACTATTGGCCAATAAAACCCATAAGCAGCATGAACGGATCAGTGCGAATGAGGAGAACTTGTGGTTTGAAAGTTTCATTCACAATCATTGCCAGTAAAAGTGTAATTGGTAGGCCTATAGAGAAATTATTTTAAGAAGTAAATTAGTAAAATGATGTACAGAGGAAATCCCACGGGGACACAGCGGTTTGCTCATAAAACTGTTTTTATTTCTTTATTCTTTTTGTTATTTATTTATTTATTTATTTATTTACTTGTTTGTTAATTCATTGTTATTAATTTAGTTATTTAACTTTTTTTTTTATTTATCTATTAATATCTCTTTATATTCATCTATTCATTTATCTATAAATATCTCTTGATGGGTGGAAGGAAAATCAGGGTTATGTATCTTGGGTTCACTGAAGAAACAAGGGTAGGAGGGTGCACAGGTCTTAAAATGACAGTATATGGGTGTGCGATGGCTTGAGCCTGACGGAAAGATCAGAGCTGCTTGGTGATTCTGCATTCAATGACAGGAATAGAAGAGGTGGACAGGACCACAGTCCACAATCAACCACAACCCTAACTCTAACCCTAACGCAAGTCCACACCCTGGTCTTGCAAACCTAAAAAACACTAAGCCACCAAGACACAACCAAAACAAACTAATGCCACCATCTAAGCTATACCTCAAGACTAATCAATCTATATCATGTACGCCACTGTTTTCATATCCATCACAACTAGAACCATGAGGGTGACTAACATTCTGTCGACCAACACTAACAGACGCCTACCAAGAAACCCTATGCCCACCACAAAAATGCAAGATCACCAGGCAAGCCATCATCACAACTATCTACTGTCATCCCAAGCCCTTTGCATCCTCCTGCCCTTGTTTCTTTGATCAACCCAAGATACACAATCCTGATGTTCCCCTCTGCCCCATCATGGCATCCAGGGGCGTAACAACCTCTAACATGGCTAGACATATTACCAAGATCCTCCACCCACTTCTCATTGTATTTTATACCTTTTTTTAAGTTACAGGTTGAATTTAAAATAGGAAATCTGTTGTGTATCTTGGGTAACTTTTTAGGATCGATAGATATTACATGTTTTTTTACTAATATGTTTGATTGATTATATATCTGTTTACTTGTACTTGTACCTTTATTGTTTTATGATCATATTTTTGGGATGTTATTTTTCACCTTCTAATGATTTTGCTTTTTGTGGTTAAATGATAGTTTTTATTGTTGTAAAGCGCTTGAGGGCATTTTTAATGGGTTTGACGCTTTATAAAAAGAGTTTAATTTTTACTTTTGATTACTATTATGAGCAAACTGCTGGGTCGCGATGGTATCTCGTCTATTCCTATTTTACACTTTTAAAGTACCATTTCTATAAATCAATGACTTTTGCTTGATATACACGTTTCTAGTGGGTTTCATTCTGGTATTCCTTCTTACAAACTTGATCTTTGATACTGAGTAGTAATTGCATGGTCCATTCTAAAAACATCACTGAAATATATACGCAAACAATGAAAATGGGCAATTCCTCTTGGAAGGACACAAAAAGTGATGCTGCATGACTTATGCAGAATCATTTACAAATTTCAACGCTGTTTGTGATAACATAAGAAGTAATATTTGGCACTGTGCTTACACAAACAAGTGCCTTTGCATAGATTTACAAAATTGATGCAATCTGTACTGACCTGATTCCATTCTTCTTCTTGCAAGCTTGAGTGTAGATCCGACCTTGACACAAACATTGATAATGCTTGATTTCCCATCAAACAAGAAGCTGTAAAGTCATGCATCTTGGTATAGTTCAACCACATCTGGAAATAAAGTGAGAACTTTAATTGAATGGGCAAGTTGTGATTTTAATATTCTGTGATGAACAAACAGAGGCATGAGAACCACAATGAGAGATAAACATAAGTATGCACTCATAATGGGCTCTTCCACCAGAGGGACAACCTTAGCAAAGTATTTTTACTAATGTAATAATAATTCTAAGCAGTTTTACCTGAGTGCGCCTTGTTGCTAGACAACATCTGAGCAGAATACACACAGTTGAAGACGTTTTGAACATCTCATTCTCCTATGCTTCCCAGGCCGCGTCTCTGTCTGCAACTTGCCATCAGGCAATGATTTCACTACAATAAAGCTTCATGGCATCAAATAGCACTTTAGGGGCTTGAGCCACTTAAGCTGCCATTGCATGAGGCCCTGATGGAATGCCTCCCTTCACATCTTCCAACACATCTGTCTCATTCCGAACGATTCCTGCAAGGGCATATAAAAAAAAAAAAAGGGGGTTTGAACAAGGGCAAATTTACGGGAGCAGGAATTGCAAGTCCAGCTCCAGTCAATTTACCTTGTTCAACCAACATTTTAAAGATCTACCCAGTCAGTTTCCTTTCTGGTTTCTTACTTAATGGGTAAAACAAGTGTTCCAACACAATGAAAAAACCTAATAATGTCACAGGAATAGAACAGACCATGCAACCTACTAGCAGATTTGATAATGATTTTTATGATGGTATGAGACAAACCACTGTACTGCACAGGTCATTGGTTTGTTAATTTTGTTAAACAAATCCCTAATCTTTTTTGCTTTTAACTTTTTAATTTTTAATTACTATAGTTTTACAGAATATTTGGAATCCTTTTGTAGTTTGTATTTTTTTTTAATGGTTTAACTAAGGTAACAGCTGGACTTGCCTATTTTATATAATTTTATTGTGGGTTTTAATTCAGAAATTTATTTTCAGTTTTGTTTTCTTATAGCTTTTGTATTTAGCTGTTAAGCGATTTGGGGAATGTTTTGTTATTATTGTTATTGTTATAAATCCACAACTAATATGGTTTACATCCACGCTATGCATTTGATCCATCAACAATTTAGCCTATATTAATTGTGGATGACAGATCCCAAAAGAAACTCTAGCGTAAGACGCTGTATTGTTTCAAGATGAGCATTTTTGTACAGTAAAGTAAAGACAGCATCTCCTACACCTTGTTTTGCTCTATAAGCAAACTGATGGATCGATCTGTGGTTTGTGACAAATACAAACATTTAATAATCTGCTCAAAACACTTCATAGCAATTCCAAGTGGCCATGGTCAATAATTGTTCATAGCAACTTGTTTGGGCATTTTGGATATCAGAGTTGACCATAGAAGATATAAATACCTTCAGACCAATATCCAAAGACCATTGATACAGGCAGTGAAAAACTGGGGCAAGTGTTAGAAGGTGTACACCTTTTCTGGGATGATCATGGCTTTGCAGAAATTGATGTATGACAAAATCATCTCTGTAGCCTCATCAGTGTGGCAGATGTTTTAAAGACCTCTCAATCCCTATAGGCCTACTACAAGCATGCCATTAGAGTAGCCATTAGTTCTTACAAGTGTTTAAGATGGTTTTAATCATTGAACATACTTGGGTAGCAGTTGAAGGTGGTGTATACCTAGCCCTTCATCTTCAGGGACGGCCCCTTTTATTTAAAAAATGGGGCCAGCTCCCTGAACTTCTTCCATCCACTCCTCATGCCGGATGTCAATGCTGCATCTGAATAGCTCCCTCGGCACCCATCATGTCATCAAGGTAGCAGAACGACTCAACCATCTCAAACATGTCAAGAACATGATGCTAGCAGCCTGAAGACTACCTTTCACGCAACTACATCACCTGTGAACCCATGTCCTACAAGTGTTACACTGGACTGACTTTGCAGCTACACCCTTCCCACACACACACCACACAGCCATGTACCAGAGCTCGTCATTGGTCCATTGATGATTCAACTAACCATCACTATGGTCTCCCCAGCCTTTATTTTCAGACCCTTAGTTTCCAGACAAGCTCTCCATGCTGCAATCTTTGCCTGTAACTCTCTTTTGTCCATGCTTGATGATATTTTTCTTCACACTCCTTGCACACTTCCATAGCATTTGTCAAGCATCCGCTCCATTACCAAAAAAACAAACACTAGGCACAAAGATCGAAAATGAAGAGAAAACAAACAATCATCTTGGGTTGACCAAAGATCCGAGGGCAGGATGATGCAGAGGGCTAAGATGCAGTATGTGGGTTTTTGATTTTCTGATGGCTTAGGGACTGAATAAAAAACCAAAAACTGGTTGGTGATTTTGTATTCAATGTCTGGTATGGGGTTTCACGGTAGGTATCCGCAAGTGTCAGTCGGTGCTTGTAAGTGTTGTAAGTGAGTTAGGGTTAGAGTAACGTTTAGAGTAATAATCCTTTAGCATTCAGAATTATTTGAGTTGGGAGTAATTCAACCTTGAAAACCCCCGAAATATTGATGAAAATCAGACTCTGTTTTTTCGAACTTCGATAACAATTCTACTGGATAAAACATGGGCCCCATACACATAGCCGAGTGGCTACAATCGTCATAGCTTGGCTCTCTACGCGCACCGTGTAATACACACTTAAGTTACTGAAAACAATATTTACGACTAGTCGCGAATTTAGTCACGACTAGTCGCAGAATTATTCACGACGTCGTAAAAAATATACGCAACTAGTCGTGAAAATATTCGCGACTAGTCGCGAAAATATTCGCGACTTGTCGTGAGTAAATATACAACGTTGCGAAAATATTCGCGACTTGTCGTGAATAAATATACGACGCCGCGAAAATACTCACGACTGGCTGTGTCCCTTCAGGGCCACCATATTATGTAACCCGTAAAGAGAGGTGCCTGCCGCGCAAAACATTTGTCCGGCCTGATATTGTCTTGTGTTAAGAATAGTGCATTTTAATAGGCCTATTGGTAATTTTTAACTTGGTTTTAGGTCGTTCCTCCGATGTTTAACCCCGGGGTGGGGGTGTCTGATAGGCCCAATGCAGCCAAATTATGAATCAAGGGCCACAACTTAAATAGTATACACCTTTCAGCCGCACAGCTGGTGTCGTTATTAAATTACGGGCTTAACGTTTGAAAGAATACCACCACGACGCGCGGTGTCGGCCGGGGGCGGAGCTCCAAAAGGGGGAGATTTTAGCATATTTTAAGAGGTTGTATCTCATAAACGACATAAAGAATGGATTTTATTTGTGGTTTGTGTTCTTTTTAGCCATAGTGGAACAATTAAACAAAGTTTGTAAATCTGAGGTAATTTGACAACTGGTTAATTTCAACCCATAGGTTTGTACATTAAATATTTGGGGGAGGGGGTGTCTGACAGACCTAATGCAGCAGAAAATTTGTCTGGCGGTTGATTTTGTTTACTTAGTATCATGGTAAAGCCCATTTCCACTTGGTTTCATGTGGTACCTAGAATGTTTGGTTCAGCCCATTATTTTGCCTCTTTGTTGGGGGTCCATGCGCCACATGCAGCGGGGGTCCCCGGCAGACATCCATATCTGATTATGTCACGTTATCCACTCAACGTTCCCGTAGTCAAATATTGGTACCTCGTTCCTTTAACCAAAGTGCTCTGGGCTTCCGGTCTAATATTATCATTTCCATCAAACTGCCATATCAAAACAAAATAAAAACTTCCATAAAAAAAACAGACAAGTCAAAATGAATTAATTTAAACGTATCATTTAATTAAATTTATTTTCATTTATAAATATAGTTTTATTTATCAAAAAATATATAACAGTCTATTGGCTTTGCTATTGTTCAATAACCACTGTATACAAAAAAATAAAATGAAGCCCCTACCCCCCACAAAATACACAAGCAACTCTTAATATAGCAAATATCAAGAATTATTTTAAAACTACAATCATGAAGATTTGATGAATTAACTTAAATGCATCATTTAATTAAAAAAAAACATTTATAAATATTATTTTATTTATTGAAGCAAAATATATAACAGTCTATAATTGGCTTTGCTATTGTTCAGTAACCACTATATAAAAATTAAAATTAAAAATAAAAAATAAATTATTTTAAAACTACAATCATGAAGATTTGATATCAGAAGATGAACTGGCAATGTATTTAAAACATTTCAAAAGAATTTCACAAAATATTTGGAGAGAATTGTTTTAATTTAATTTAATTTAATTGAAATGATTTGATGTTTTTAACTTGTAAAGACAGTAAACTTAAAGACACTGAACACTATTGGTAACTGTGAAAGACGAGTCTTCACAGCTGGTGTATCTCAACATTATGCATAAAATAATTACAAACTTGTGAAAATTTGAGCTCAATTGGTCATCGAAGTTGTGAAAAGAAAATGAAATTAATGAAAGAAAAAACACCCTTGTCCTACGAAGTTGTGTGCGTTTATGGTTGATTTCGAGACCTAAAGTTCTAAACCTCGAGGTATCACAATTAATTTCGTGGAAAATTACTTCTTTCTAGAAAACTACACGTTACTTAATTCAGAGCTCCGTTTCTCACAATGGTATACTAACAACAGCTCTCCATTACAATCCAAACTCACAAAATTTTCTTTGAATCTACACATTTTGGTTGTTTAGCCAGTCTCAACTGATAAAATGTCTTCAGTAGCCCGTTCTGTATTATTATTTGGAACCATAAAATCATTGGAAATTTGTTGACCCCAAGTCTGAAAAATTTTGACCATACCGACATAGTTCTATTTTTTTTTATTTCGGACCAAAAATCCAAACTCACAAAATTCTATTTAAATCTAAAAGTTTTGGTTTTATACCCAGACTCCACATGTAAAATATCTTCAGTAGTCCGTGCTGAATCATTTGGAACCATAAAATCATCGGAAAAAATTTCACCCTAAATCTGAAAATTTTGACCATACCGGCATGGTTCGATTTTTTTCATTTCGGACCTAAAATCCAAACTCACAAAATTCTCTTGAAGTCTAATAATTTTGGTTGTTTAGCCAGTCTCAACTGATAAAATGTCTTCAGTAGTCCGTGCTGTATCATTTGGAACCATAAAATTATCGAAAAAATTTCACCCTAAATCTGAAAATTTTGACCGTACCGGCATGGTTCGATTTTTTCATTTCGGACCTAAAATCCAAACTCACAAAATTCTCTTGAAGTCTAACAATTTTGGTTGTTTAGTCAGTCTCAACTGATAAAATGTCTTCAGTAGTCCGTTCTGTATCATTGGGAACCATAAAATCATGTGAACATTTTTCACCCTAAATCTGAAAAATTTGCCGAACGAGAACTTTTTGAAGTTGAGTTTCTAGTAAAAAATCTGAAAAATGTGCCGAGCCGGTGTCGCATGCAATTGTGTCCTCTATGCAATATTATCCAGCAGACATTATCGCATATGCGATAATGTTCGCCAGACACTTTTGCATAAGCAATTGTGTCCGCCCGGACGCTGCTGCACAATGCAATTGTGTCCGCTCGGACACTGCTGCATAATGCAATTGTGTCTGTCCGGACACATTTGCGGACACATTTGCATGTGCAGTTGTGCCCGCCCAGTGCAAAACCATCCATGCAGTAAATTAAACGCCCTTGGTCGACGGAACACGTTTGGCATTTTTTTACAAGCAAAAGTGTGTGTCATGAATGAAATGGGAAATGTTCGGCTGTTGGTATTCGGTGCAATCATAAAATACGTGAATATTCATGCTGCATACTTAAGTTCAGTACATGCACGCGCTCGCTTACGGGTTTTTTGCATAGCCCCGGTTTGCATATGCAAAATTGTCTGGAGCGGAAAGTTTTGCATGGCGGACACAATTGCATCTGCTATCAAGGGCAAATTTTCAGTTTTGAGATCAAGCAATTTTCGGTGATTTTACGGTTTCAAATGATAGAGTACACATAGTGCATATGCAAACTTTCCAGGGCTAGCTACGCAAAAACGTCCAGCGGACATGTACATGACTGTACATGTATGTGCGCCCGTAAGCGAGCTTGCATGCACTGAACCTACGTATTATGAATATTCACGTATTTTATGATTGCAGCGAATATCCAACAGCCGAACATTTCCCATGTCATTCATGACAGCATGCACTTATGCTTGTAAAATAATGGTGAACGTGTTCCGTTGACCAAGGGCATTTAAGCTTACTGCATGGAAGGTTTAAAACGGGGCGGACACACCTGCATATGCAAATGTGTCAGGGCAGACACAATTGCATAATGCAGCAGCGTCCGGGCGGACAAGATTGCATATGCAAAACCCTCTGGATATTGCATAAAGGACATAATTGCATGCAAAACAGGCTTGGCACATTTTTCAGATTTTTGACTAAAAACTCAATTTCACAATATTCTCATTATATTTCAAACTCTGGTTGATTTACTATTAGTCAGCACTGATGAAATGTCTTTTAGTAGTGCACTCTGTATCATTTGAAACCATAAAATCACCAAAAATTGTTTGATCACAAATCTGAAAATTTGCCCATGCCGGTAGCAGATGCGATTGTGTCCGCCAAAACTTTATGCTCTGGACACTTTTGCATATGCAAACTGTCGGGCTCTATGCGAAGGGGTACATGACTGTACATGTACGTGCGCCTGTAAGCGAGCTCACTGAACCTATGCAGCATGAATATTCACGTGTTTTATGATTGCAGCGAATATCCGACAGCCGAACATTTCCCATGTTATTCTTGACATGCACTTATGCTTGTAAAATAACGGTGAACGTGCTCCGTTGACCAAAGGCGTTTTAATTTACTGCATGGACGGTTTTAAACGGGTCAGACACAACTGCATATGCAATGTGCACTTATGCTTTTAAAATAATGGCGAACGAGGGCGTTTAATTCCGGTCCGAAATGAAAAAATCGAACCATGCCGGTATTGTCAACATTTTCAGACTAAGGTTTTAAAAAAATTTGTGAATTTTATGGTTTCAAATGATACAGCCACACTACTGAAGACATTTTACAAGTGGAGTCTGGGTAACAAACCAAAATTATTAGATTTTTAGAGAAATTTTTAAGTTTGGATTTTTGGTCCAAAATAAAAAACAAATCGACCATACCTGGGTATGGACAAAATTTTTGTTTTGGGGTCAAACAATTTCCGATGATTGTATGGTTCAAAATGGTACAGAACGGACTACTGCAGACATTTTATCAGTTGAGACTGGCTAAATCACCAAACTTATTAGATTTCAAGAGAATTTTGTGAGTTTGGATTTTTGGTCCGAAATGAAAAAAGTCGACCACACCTGGGTATGGACAAAATTTTCGTTTGGGGGTCAAACAATTTCCGATGATTGTATGGTTCAAAATGGTACAGAACGGACTACTGCAGACATTTTACAAGTGGAGTCTGGGTAACAAACCAAAATTATTAGATTTATAGAGAAATTTGTGAGTTTAGATTTTTGGTCCCAAATGAAAAAAGTCGACCATACCCGGGTATGGACAAAATTTTCAGATTTGGGGTCAAACAATTCCGATGATCTTATGGTTCTAAATGATACAGAACGGACTACTGAACACATTTTATCAGTTGAGACTGACTAAACAACCAAAATTATTAGACTTCAAGAGAATTTTGTGAGTTTGGATTTTTGGTCCGAAATGAAAAAAGTCGACCATACCCGGGTATGGACACAATTTTCATTTTGGGATCACACAATTTCCGATGATTTTAGAGACTGGGTAAACACCCAAAATTATTAGACTTCAAGAGAATTTTGTGAGTTTGGATTTTTGGTCTGAAATGAAAAAAAGTCGACCATACCCGGGTATGGACAAAGTTCCCAAAAAAACTGTGATGCTGGCACGGGTCGAATTTTCAGATTTGGGGTGAACAATTGTTTGTAATTTTATGCTACCAAATGATACAGAACAGACTACTGAAGACAATTCATCGGTGCAGATTTAGTACATCAGCAAAAGTTTGAGATTAATTGAAGATTTTTTGAGTTTGGGTGTTTTGGTCAAAATCCCCAAAAATCTGTGGCGCCTGCATGGGTCAAGTATTCAGATTTGGGGGTCAAACAATTTTCAGTGATTTTATGGTTTCATATCATAGGCATACAGAACAAAATACTGAAAACATTTCATTAGTGCGGACTGAGTAAATCGTTCTCAATGAAACTCCCTCTCCATTAGGTCCAGTTAAATGTTGAAAGACAAAATCAACCAGGTGTTGTCCCATTGGTTGACATTGTTGAAAGTGTTTGCAAAGACTTGTGCTTTTTATGGGGAGAGAGAGTTATTACATGTGCCCATATAATCAAGGATACTAGCAGAGCAAGCAAACAGTAAACATGGATTACCTTAGGCCTATAGGGTGTGCATGCATCATCTGAGGCGCAGCCACTCTTGGACTGTGGAGAACAGCAAGTAGTACAAGAAGAATGGTGCAGGTAAGATTTCAGGGCGGGAAGAAGAGGCGTAGGGTGTAGAGGCTGCAACTGTCCTGTTCAGCTTTTAGCTGCAATTTGGAGGGAAAATGACCTAACACAGTGTTATTAAAACAGTTTGGAATAAATTCCAACCTTTCTAAGTCAACCAAGCATTATTCATAAATACCTCAGGCAGTTTCGCTATTCCTATTGGTGGAGAGCGCGTCACGTGGGTGTGTATAAACCTTTGTTTATGACCAGTAAAAAGTGTTGAAACATGGGCGAGACACGCGAGCTTGCACCTGTTCTTATAAGACAGTTTTGTCATGCCTATTAGTCAAGAGCAACAGCTGAAACAGTTATGCCACATTACACAATACACGCAACGCGCACAGCATTCCCTTATAAGGAGTTGCTTACCCGAGGGCGGCGAAGAGCTTTACCATTTCATAGCTGGAGGGGTGTTGTGTTGAAAGAAATCATTGAACAATTAAACAATTTACATTTATTTTACTTTTTTACAAAGAATTGTTCATGT